>NC_054706.1:25444235-25741735 GCF_016097555.1 Gigantopelta aegis
GACAAATGTACTTGCCGCAGTAGTTAATTAACAACAACAATATAATAACAACCCAGAGCTTATCACTTAATTAGTTAATCACTAGGTGTCTAGTTTACACAATATTCTAATCACTTCACCATGATACAACACGCACACGTGTGATATTTGAGAAACACTGCCAGGGGAACTTAATTAATAAAGGAATTACAACTCTATTCCTAACTGGTTAATTTTTAATTAACCCTTACTACTCATTCAGTAACCTTGTAATACAGAATTAATACTGGTACCTATCACAATAAAGACAATAACCTACAGTTTAGCTAGGTCCTCTAGGATGACTGGCTAAGCTTTATATTACCAAATACTCGTATAAAAATATAAAAATATTAGAACAGTGAAGCCTACAATTTACTTCGTCAGATTACGGGAGACACTGTAAAGAATATTGGTATAATACAGTATTAAAATATTTAAAGTCACATCAAGGTTATACAACAGAGCAGAAAAATATATTTACCACGTCCGGACTGAACTTATATAGATCGTTCAGTGGACGACGTCCATTCCCCTGGATACTTCCAATATTTCTCCCCGATATATCTAAAATCCTATCTATTTATTCAAAAATCTCAGAGACAGCAAATATCGCCTGGGGGCACAACGCGGTACCTCACCTATCATGTGATATTTCCACAACTCCCAGAGACGGTATATTTTCTTAGAAGCCTAGACTGGTCGTCGCCTAGTTCGCTAGAGATACCATGGTCGCGTGGAGGTATTACGTAACCACTCTCCACATGGCCTCCACATCTGGTCTGGGTGTGTATTAGGGGGTACGGTCACGCGGAGGTATTATGTAACCAAGCTGCACACGGCCCTCTAAAACAATTTGCATCGCCACAGGCGAAAAGATAAGAGCATGTTCCGTCATACGTTGGGACCTAACAAACTCATTAAACAGTTGGCGAATTTTACTTTGATTTGGAGAAATGATTGATATTTTGTTAGATAATATCTGGGTTTCTGCCATTTTGGAAGGTTAGTACAATGTGATAATTTAGCGAAATTTTCTGCTGACCCAGAGCTAGCCCTAAGATAGATACACAGACACACACACAGACATATATTATACATAAATTCACCAGCAATGCTCTTTAGATATATATCAGATGCCATTTTGAAATATAATTTCATCTATTACAAATTTATCAATTAATACATAATTTAATTATACATGTATATGGGGATCAATTTGTTAGCAAGAAGATGCAAAATATAAATAATTCTTTTTGGAAAGATGTTCTTGTAAGCTGGAGAAAAATTCAATGTCAAGAAATCATTGAAAGTATAGACGACATAGTTATTATCAATATTTGGCACAACAGTAAAATATTAAAAGATAAAAAAATCCATTTTCTACAAAAAGTATGCCGAAAAGGGAATTATTTTTATAAATGATTTAATTGGTGTACATGATGGCTTTCTAACTGTTGACGAATTTATGGTGAAGTATAATATAAAAAAAAAAAAAAAAATTAATTTAATTACGTCTTTAATTAAAGCAGTAAAATGTTTCATTGAAAAATATGGAAATTAAATTGTCAAACTTTGAATTTTTTCCCTAATTATAAACTAGTTTATCCTCAAAAGTTAAAAAGTAAAGTTCGTTTTATTTAACGACGCCACTAGAGCACATTGATTTTTTATCTTATCATCGGCTATTGGACGTCAAACATATGGTCATTCTGACAGTTTTTAGAGGAAACCCGCTGTCGCCACATAGGCTACTCTTTTTACGACAGGCAGCAAGGGATCTTTTATTTGCGCTTCCCACAGGCAGGATAGCACAAACCATGGCCTTTGTTGAACCAGTTATGGATCACTGGTCGGTGCAAGTGGTTTACACCTACCCATTGAGCCTTGTGGAGCACTCACTCAGGGTTTGGAGTCGGTATCTGGATTAAAAAATCCCATGCCTCGACTGGGATCCGAACCCAGTACCTACCAGCCTGTAGACCGATGGCCTGCCACGACGCCACCGAGGCCGGTATCCTCAAAAGTTAAAGAAAGAAAGAAATGTTTTATTTAACGACGCACTCAACACATTTTATTTACGGTTATATGGCGTCAGACATATGGTTAAGGACCACACAATTTTGAGAGGAAACCTGCTGTCGCCACTACATGGGCTACTCTTCCGATTAGCAGCAAGGGATCTTTTATTTGCGCTTCCCACAGGCAGGATAGCACCAACCATGGCCTTTGTTGAACCAGTTATGGATCACTGGTCGGTGCAAGTGGTTTACACCTACCCATTGAGCCTTGCGGAGCACTCACTCAGGGTTTGGAGTCGGTATCTCGATTAAAAATCCCATGCCTCAACTGGGATCCGAACCCAGTACCTACCAGCCTGTAGACCGATGGCCTTCCACGACGCCACCGAGGCCGGTCCTCAAAAGTTAAAGCAGATTTTAAAAGAGAAACAAGGTTGCAAGGAACAATATAAACCGCTCTGCAAAATATCACAAATTCCGAAATCACAATTAAAATATCAGGAAAAAGGTTTCAATTATAGCCTCTATTAGAAACATACTTATCTGCCCTTGATTTGCATAGCACTAAGCGGCCCCAATCAGCCACTAAATTATTTCTGGCGCATTCACACTCCAGGCGCTTGCAACATGAAACACTTTATTACTACTGCAGTGTGGAGTAGTTGTCGACTTTTATTCTTTTATTTTTTGACATTAATAAAGTTTTCTAAAACTATTATTGTTTGTTAAGATTGTGTGCAAGCTCATAAAAAAAACCCATACAATATGTTTTGTGCTCAACAGAAATACTTACAAACACATCTTGGGGAGACCAAAAAAAAGGCTCATTGATGACTGACTCGTTAAAACGGCATGTTAATAAAGTTTTCATATTTGCAAGTAATATGCATGTTTTTGTGTATATATCACGGTGTACGAACGGAAGTGTACATTAATTTGACTAAATAACTAGCTGCGATTTTCTGTACCGCTAGCTGCATTTATAGCTACAACCTATACAGTAGTTAATAATGAAACTAACGATGTAGAAATTCACTTCCTTGTCTAACGATAAGGTTTCTACTGTCTGACTCGAAAACAAATCGGAACAGCAAGTCCAGTGTCATTGTCAGATGGACAGTGTAACGGACACAATTTCATATGTAATTTAATAGTTATGATCGACTATCTTCCTGCAATTATTAATATTATGCACAACCATTAAGCATTCCATAGTGTGTGCGCATATATATATATATATATATATATATATATATAGTATATATATATATATATATAATATATATTATATTATATATATATATATATATATATATATATATATTATATATATATATATATATATAATATATATATATATATATTATATATATATATATATATATATATATATATATATATATATATATATATATATATATATATATATATATATATATATATATATATATATATATATATATATATATATATATATATCATACACACACAACACACACACACACATATATATACATACAGTGGACTCGTCTAAACCGGACTCACTTTATACCGTCGAAATAGTCCGGTTTACATAGAGGACCGGTTTAGACAGAGTTCATCCAGAGTTATGGTTCTTGAATGATCAACAACTTGCGATCAACAATGACATTTGAACCCATGGATGGTTGGAAAACACAGTCATACAAGCCAGACTTGCAATCGATTATTTCACAGACATAAAAAAATATACTTAAAGGGGCATTCATGAGTTTGCTGCAATTTTTAAGATGTTATCGACTAACAGAAACTTTTTAACGATTGTAATTACATATATTAAATATATTTTTCTGCATAAAATATTAGTGGCTGCATATTAAATGTCTTTCTGGTCATTCTAATATTTGTACTAGGTTAAATTTCATTTTATTTCCTAAAACATTATTTATTATTATCACTGAATTCATAAGAGTGAAATCAGGTATCAACACACACGCTAATATTAATCCGATTGATCTAACGGCCAATCGCAATAAGAGTAAACTTCACACGAGTGCAATTACATTTTGTATTTGATCTTGCGACGGCATCCTGATTACTGGGCAATTTGAAGATTATTGTTCAACTAATTAAGCAGCCAGTCGTTCAGTCAAATCCCAACCTGGTGTAGACAGAGGTAATTAATGCATGAACGGTTCTTTCGTTCTTGATTTCTGATCCGGAGTCTGGAGTAGACAGAATACGGATTAGGCAGAGATTTATACCTAAGAGATAAATGATAGCTGGACGGTGCTTTAAAAATGGACTGGTTTACGCAGAGATCCGGATTACACAGAATCTGGTTTTAGACAGAGTCCACTATATATATACATGCTGCCAGAGATAATGGAACACATATTTTATGATTGTTATTTTGTTAAAGAACTATTGAAATCTATTGCAAATACAACAAATACTATGGGTGAACATATTACTTTTGATAAACATATTGTTATCTTAGGTTTGCCTAATGAACCAAATAGCAGTGTAGTAAATTGGATGATTATTAATATTAAATATTATATTTATTCTATAAAAATACAAAAACAAAAATTGAACTTACAATCACTGCAATGGATAATTAAAAACAAATTAGAAATTCAAAGGTGTATTCTGCTTAAAAACTGAATACGAATATTTCGAAAAATATTGGAAGAAATGGTATAATTTATTTATTGACAATTTTACATAAACTTTTTCAACTGCAGGGCATACAATTTGAATTTCTGAGACAACCGACATGTCATTCGTGTGCTTTCATTTTTACACGAATGATTTTCTTCAGTAGTTCAGACACAAATGCAAATTTTAATGGGTCACAGCAATTAAACGAGAATGCAATATGAACGAATTTCGTAACTTTTCTCTATCAAATGTCCTATTATAAATACAAAAAAAAAACAACAACAACTTCAAAGAGCTCTGCCGTTTGCATTACAAAACACACAGCCCCATCGTTTTTTGTTTTTTTACAGGGGAGTACTTATTGGTGCCAAACAATAATCTGAATGAAATGATAATAGACAGGTATTTCCCCGGAATCATTGAGTCTCTTCTGATATTTCCCCTTTCTTCTTTCTCTTCTTTCTTGCTCCCAGAAATAATTAAAAAAGTATTTGTTGCTATAGTTCTGTGTAAGATTTTATACTGGAATCACATTAAAGATAGGTCTTTTAAAACTGAAAACGGTAAACTGTAATAATATCCCCATATTTGTGGAGGAAAAGTACAACCCAATTTACAATATTTTATTTGTGATGTAGGTATTATTTTATTCCTGTTCAATAATTGGTATATTGTTTTACATCCCTTTGCATCTTTTAGAAAAATTCTTAGATTGAAAGGGAAAATTGGATTGTTCAAAGGTACAAATATTTGGTTATCACTATCAGTTTTAATATTGCCAATAAATGTTCTGATTGCTCTTATTAAAGTGGCATATTCTAAAAAAAATGATTTTATATTGTATCTTGCTTTACAAACTTCATAATCCATAAACAGTCCTTGCTCATTCAATAAATCTTGTATAAAAATTATGCCTTTTCAATATAGTGTTTATACAATATACATGTAGGTTTATCATCTTTAATGATATGACTATTATACCAAATATTTGTACTAATTTTTTCATCATTATTTTCCCCAAGTCTGTTTTTGTTGTATCTTTAACCAACTTTGTAATACATTTTTCCAAAACAGATTTTTAATTAGTTTTTGCTTTTTCTGAAGGAAATAATCTCCGTAATTTAACAAAATTTCTGTCTTTAGTCCTGTTATTACCTGGAATAGTTTTCCATTATTTCAACTTACTTAGTTTTATTTATTTATCTATATATTTATTTTATTTATGTATTTATTTGGCAGTTTTGTGGGGTTTTGTTGTGTTGGGCGGTGGTGGGGGGGGGGGGGGGGGGTTGTAGGGGGGTGGTAGGTTACTTCTCTACTCCATGCCTACTAGAATACATCCAGTTATATAAAATCGCTGATTATCAGTAAAATGTATTTGTTTTTCTTTGCATATCCTTTTTACCAAGTGCTACAAATCTCACAGGCCTGTGCGTTTTCAATGTCCTTCAGTATATAAGGATTGCTAGCGATTTTCTATAAATTTATTAAATCTACAGTTCAAGTGTCGTTAAAATACACTATTATTCACTATATACAACTAACAATAACCATTTAAAGTAATTTTTCCTCCCCAACCTGCATTATAATTGGGAATAAATATTGTTTAATCCATAACCATTTAAAAACTCACTCTCGCAATCGTACAATAATAATTTGGAAGTTGATGACTTTTGTTGACAAATTTGCCACAGTCCGTGCGTGAATTCAAAAACACTCCCATGGCCAAACAGCAGAGATGCTACATCTCTTTCTAAATCCACCACAGTAACCGACCAAACTGGAGTTCCGAACCCAACAACGAAGACGACAAAACTTAGGACGATTCCAACAATTCCAACTTTGTACATGGTCGTAGTTTCGGACCACAGAGCCATGTTGAACTCTCGAACGTGAATGTCATTGTGTTGCAATGTAACATGTTATGACCACGACATACTAGCTGTTCAGTGAAGCGGTGACATACATAAAAAAAAAAAAAAAATTGTTTATAACTGCCGGTCGTGTTCTCAATTTTTAACGTCACAGCCACCATCTCAAATCTTTTCACTTCAGTACACTCAAGGTTGGACTATACCAATTCAAATCCCATAGGCGACCATGTTAACGTTTGTGTTTAAAAACACTATATGCAATATATCAACCAAACTGTGACCCATAAATATCAGTACTACAACCCCTACCTCAAAGTATTAACTGCAGAAAATGGTACCTTTCATGGCTCATTTTCGGTATAACCAGATGTTTCTGCAACACCCCTAGTTTCGCACAAAATTTTAGTACTTTTTTTTACAGGTACCCCATACATGTTCCAAGCACAAGGCTACTTGACACGGTGGTACTACATCAAATAAAATTGCATACATTTTTAGCCCAGATGAAACTAATTTTTTTTACAACCAACACACTCACATTTATAACCAATCACAGGACTTGTGGTGTTAACTTCTCTATCAAAAGTTCGGTACACCTCGAACTTCGACCCAGCCGGAAATTAATTGGTATAGTGCAACCTCAAGCTGTCCACCAAACTAAGGGCCGCAACTCTAAACACCTTTTATCATTTTGACTACATGGTAGCAGGCCTAAGACCACAATTAATTTCGCTATATGTTTCTATATAGCCTTAGTGGCTATAACATTTTTATTAATATCAGCAGGCCCGTGAAGTTTTGTATGTACCTTTGCCTGCATGGGGGACACACACCCTGAAAAGGACAACCCCTGTTGTCCAGCTCTTTCTCCCAGCATATTGGTTTAAACAGACACACCCTCTAAACCAGGCCGGAGTACACCCATTTTACACAAAAAGCACTACTTTTGCATGGGCCGGAATTACCACAAACAAGTCATTAAATGTCAACAAGTTACACATGTTTACAAACTACATGCTATCCCCTGTCACTTCAGTCAAACAGTTGCCACTTCATAGCTGTCTGCCATGAAATAATCACAGTCAAACAGCAGACTACTTGCGCGGTGAAACTTCCGGATTTTCGACAACCAAATGGGAAGATAACTGTAATCTGAGGCCAGCAGCGAAGTAAATCATAACATACTGTCCACTATATTAACATACATTTAAAAAAACAGAAAAATAAAATTTTCCAAGGTGAATCACACATGTAGTGATGATGGCCAGTCCTTGTTTTGTGCAGCAAGTATGTCTGAACTGGGTAATGTCAACCTAAATCTGGAAATAATCTCTTATTTTTGGAGGCACCCCCTCTGCCCCCCCCCCCCCATTTTGCCATTTCACGGCTGTTAGGAAGTCTCTCCACCCCGACCATGTATTCATACTCGGTATGTGCAAATCACTCATGGAAAGTGAGATCTCATTCAACACAAATGTGCACCATAAATGTAGGTGCAATTCCTGTCAAAGATCCAATTTCTTACCTATTTTCAAACTCATAAATTATTTTATTCAAATAGGGGGTGTATTTTAAAAGCACTATCAGCAACACGACGCTGATTGGTCAATTTACTTCTCTGCAACCACATGGGTCATTCTACAGAAAGCGTCACTTTTCAAAATACAAATTCAAGATAAAACAATTTTATATATATATATATATTGTTAACTTTTGGAAACTAGATGAACAAAGAAACATAAAATTAAATCTGGCCACCATGGGCGTCAATCCGGCTTTAAAAGTAGGGGGGACGTCTTAGTGTTTTAATAAATTGCATCAGTCATAAAGGTAGAAGGTATGCTTTCCTAAATAAACAATTTAAATTTCAAAAATAAAGTTTCTTCAGAAATGACAGCTAAAATATTCTTGCGTAACACCAATGACAAAAAAAAAGTAATACCAATGACAATGTGTAACAACAATGACATTCAAGACTGTATACTTGAGACTACCACTACTTGTTAGCAAAAGTATGTAATTAATATTTCCTTAAATGGGTTTTTTTTCGGGGGGGGGGGGGGGGGGGGGGGGGGGGGGGGGGGGGGGGCGTGGGGGGGGGGGGGGTCCAGCCTACAACTATTAAAGGCCTATTAGAATAATTATTGTGTGTTTCTGTATTGATAAGATACGGCCGGTCAGACAGTTTAAAAAATATACTAAATTAAGACAGAATTTTAATTTTTTTAAATATTAAATTAAAGATTTATTCATTCATTAATTTATGTAGTTCTTTTCGTGCTTATATTAAGGCTCAAAATTTATTTTACTGTGTACTTGTATTTCCAATAACGAGTAAAAAGTTGTAACCCTCTTTTGCTTTTACGCAAGCGCTGCAAAACTACGCTAAATGTTCCCAACATTTTCAGAAAACAAGGACGCCTTACACGTGATGTCATTCTGAACTTTATTGTTAATGGAAATCTTCACTTACTGTGAAGAAAAACCTCACAAATGAACGACAAGCAGACGACAACAAATCGCTTTCAGAACTAAAACATACAGGTTTATACATATGGAGTTTCTGGTGGTGCAAAAACAAAATAGAAAAGGTCCACTTGGTTCATATTCGAATCCTCCCAGGTCCAGCTCACGCTACGCCCCTGTATAACACATTTGGATAAAGTTACAATTGCGTGAAACATGAGTCTGTGACTTTGAAATGGTGAAACATCCTCTAAAAATAGATTAAAACTCGACTCCATAATAGTTACTTCTCAGACGCGCGTGCTTTTTTAAAACTATGAGAAATGTATTTTGTGATATTAGAAACACCAGGATGACCAAAACCACTTCGAAGGTACGGAAATTGATCCACTAAACCATAAAATCTAAGTAAACTATGATTTCAGTTACACAAATTTGGCTATAATAGTAAAAAATATGCCTTAGTGTTTAAAAACTAGGGAATGTCCCTTTAACATAAATTAAAAAAGAATAGAAAAAGAGCATTTTCCTAGGTGAATCAGACATGTAGTAATGATAGCCAGTCCTTGTTTTGTGCAGCAAGAATATCTGGAATATCTGGAAATAATCTTTCATTCACGGCTGCTAAGAAGTCATTCCACCCCGGTATGTACAAATAACTAATGAGATCTTATTCAACGCAATTGTGCACTATAAATGTAGGTGCAATTCCTGACAATGATCCAATTTCTTACCTATTTTCAAACTCATAAATTATTTTATTCAAAAATGGGATGCATTTTAAAAGCACTATCTTCGACGCCGATTGGTCAATTTACTTCTCTGCTAAATAGATTCCCGCTGTAAGAACATTAACGACTGAATTAATCATCAAAACTCGGTAGTTTTCGTAAACAAGAATGATGAATAGCACCTTAGATGCAAATCAAAAGTGATGAAATTATTTTTCCAAATATAGGTTATCAGTTTGTAACCCTTTATTAGATATTAACACCATTTATATGTCGGCAGTAGCCCTGTTTCGGTGAGGTTCCTGTTTCGGTGGTTGCGTCGTTTGTGCGCAACAGTACACGTACGTGTACATTTGAATATGTTTTACGAATTTGACTTTTGCATGGGAAAGTAAACAAATGTCTGTCATGTTCGCAGAAATGTTTGCAAAAACAGGGGTGTAGAAATGGAAAATATTAACTAGCCCGCCGGACCAGAACCAACTAAACTTTATTAGCCCGCCAGAATTTCTGCTAGTCTATAGAACAATATATTATACTTCAAATTATATATAGAGAGAGATATTGACAAGACATTGTTAAGAACATTTGGTAAGTGATCAACATCACGTGGCAAACCAAATAAAAAAAGACAGGTAGACCGTCGGACTGGTAGTTGTATTTTTTTATCTCGTCCGTCAGAATTGTTACTCGCATTTGGCGAGCGGGCCAGTACTTTCTGCAGCCTTGTAAAACTAAAGTTAAAACGAGCAAAGAAAGCCAGATTGAACCTTACCCACTCATAAATACGGCATATTTCTTAATACCTTTTTTTCTATGATCTTCAAGGACTGTAATTTGAAAGAAAATTTAATTTTTAAAATTATTTCTGTCTGTTCACAGCTGTAGGCCTACTGGTATCTTGGCCCGTGCTTATAAAACTTTTTAGAGTCCAGACTCAGTCTCTAATGAATAAATATATGGTCCTTATATGTATTAACATAAATATCTTTCTGGATATCCGTTTATATATTTATTAAAACTCAGAATGATGTTTATATTTTTAACCAACAATTTTACCATTATAATCATTCATTTCCTCAACTTATAACACGATTGCAAGACATAATTGTTATATTCGTTTTCCTAAAATGTCTGTTAACATTGGTTCTCGAAATTATTTTTGTTTTATTCCAGTGTATTTTGTGTCAGTATGTGGAGCAAACTACCTGAAACAGTTGGTTTGAAATCATGATTACAAAATCCTAAAGATAAAAGGAACTGGCTCCTAACCTCAGGTTCCACATAGTATCCACATTTGTACAGGCCTGTAGGAACGATATTTGAAATGGTGGGAGTGGGGAGGATACAGTCTGTAGTGACGGACACAAGCTGGATGTTCATCTTTATATTATCTTTATTTATATAAAGTAGGGAAAATTTACAACATACATATTCATCATCAAGTGGGGGAGGGAGAACAAAATCCCATGCCCCCCCCCCCCCCCCCCACCCCCGTTCCTATGGGCCTACGGGTCTACTGTATTTTATATTAATAAAAATAAAGACTATATAATGATATCGTCGATAGGACATATTAGTTGTTACGTGATTATCAGTATGTGGCAACATTATAATATTTTCAACATTTCTGTGTTTCTGTGCCCGGCTGTGGACAGTTTCGGCAGACGGGTAACAAGTTAGCTTAATGATTAAAAATACATTTTTTAACCAAACACATTAACACTTGGAGGACAACTAGTTAAGTTGCTAGTTTTTTGGTAAAATTATTTTATTTTGCTTTGGTGAGGAGGGGACACCTTTTTTCACGTTTGCGAAACTGGCCTCTGGAATATTCATTGATGTGTCCTGTTTATATCTATGCTAAACAAAATGTATGATTAACTATTATAACATTTTGAGTGTTTTCTCCTAATTAGGTCCATTTCCTTCAGTTTACTTTAAAAAGTCATGCAAAATTATGCATGAAAAAATGCTTGTTGTTACTAGTATTGTAAAAGGATCACTTTTAATAACAACGTGACAACACGAGTGTTTCTTAAAATAGATACAGATATGATTCAAATTAACTATATATATACAACTAGTACTTTCAAACAAGATACATGGTCACACATTTGACCTAATATAGTTCCAACATTTTCATAAATAATTATATTATATACAGTATTTAGTGATACAGGAGTTCGGTGTCTATGGTTTACTGAATTTGTTGGATGGTTTCTTCTTCATAATTTCAATTTAAATTTATTGCACACACCCAATCTGGTGTATATAACATTAATAACAATAACGACGGCAACAACAACAACGACAACAATAATAATTTTAAAAACGTTTATTTATATATTTAGTTTCATTGGCAACGGTACAGTTTACAAAACATATATTACAAAATACAAAGAAAAACAATATACAGTGTGTGTGTGTGTGTGTGTGTGTGTGTGTGTGTACATACATACACACATACACATACACACACACGCACACAAACACACACACAGACACACACAGACACAGAGACACACACAAACACACACACACACATACATATATACATACACAGACAAACACACACACACACACACACACACACACACACACACAGCACGTAATTAATTACAAACTTACAAACAATAATTTAAAAAGAATATACAGCTGTTGTTTTCAGAAGATATAACAAGTATTTAAAACACGTGGGTTATTCGACATATGTGGTAAAGCGCTCGCTTTATGCGAGGTCGGTTTGAGATCGATCCCCGTCGGAGGGCCCATTGGGCTATTTCCGTTCCAGCCAGTACACCATGACTGGCATATCAAAGACCGTAGTACGTGCTATCCTATCTGTGGCATTGTGTCTATAAAAGATCCCTTGCTACTAATGAAAAAATCTTTCGCCTGTTAACGGCTACGGTCGGACTGCTGGTGCTCCACCCATCCCAACCCTTTCCTGTCATGGACGGAAGAACCGGATGAGGCCGGTACCTGTTCCCAGGATAGGCGTGCGCTACAACAGCTTGCTCTGAATGTGCACGTTAAACAGTTTAGACATATATATAGACAAACACACAAACATAAACACACACACATACACACAGACAGACAGACAGACATACACACACAGCGAGAGACACACACACAAACACACACACACACAGCACACACACAGACACACACACAAACACACAGACACACACACAAACACACACATACACATATAAACACACACATAAACACACACAGACAGACACACACACACACACATAAACACACACATAAACACACATAAACATATACACACACATATACACACACGTATAAACACACACACACACACACACACACACAAAGACGCACACATATACACACACACATACACACGCACATACACACACACATACACACACACACACACACATAAACACACATACACACACAGAGAGACACACACATAAACACACACATAAATACACACACACGTAAACACATACACACAAACATACACACACACACATACACATAAACACACACATACATAGACAGACACACACACAAACACACACACACATAAACACACACACACATAAACATAAACATACACACACACACATACACATAAACACACACACACACACACACACGTATAAACACAAACACACACACACACACACACACACACACACACATACACACATAAACACACACACAAACACACACACACGCACACATATACACACGCACATACACACACACACACACACACACACATAAACACACATGCACACACAGAGAGAGACACACACAGACACACACACACACACACTACGCATCTGCAGCAACAGAACATCACCACACTACCAAAATGTTACTGGACGTTTAATCAGTAGCATGCCACGTCGGATTCGTTCATGATTGGCGAACCGCGGGGGTTTTACCCGTTACTAGTGTAAATATTGACGTCAAATTGACAAGCACCACCTCTGTTGCCTGTCTGTGTCTCCTCTGGACCTACATTTTCTGGCTATAATCTTTAATGCAAATCCTTGTCAAAAGAGTGCTTGTGTGTTACCATTAATTATTATTGCAATAAAAAATAATACATCTCTTTTATTTTGTGTTATATTCGAATATCCCCTACTTATTTTTAACATTATATAAAATTGTTATTAAAATTAAATTATTAAGTATTTTTTGTCCTGTTTGTATACCAAATATTATCTTTCTATTGTTTATAATTGTACGGCAGCCAATGACGTAAAAATTTAACATTCCAAATTTCGCCACAAAAAAAGTCACTTTTGAAGATTTTACACACAGGTGCATTATCGTTACCTCGTCCTCTTTACAAAAAGAACAACGTGCATCGTCCCGAATCACAATCCTACAAATAAAGCTCTGGGTTGCTATTATTACATTACGAACTTTGTATTAAAACTGTATAAGGGTGTATACTGCCAAATCAAATCCCATAGACAACAATACCATAGTTCCATACACAATTTGAGTACTTTTGTTTACAGGTACCCCTTACATGTTCCAAGCACAAGGCTACTTGACACAGTGGTACTAGATGAAATGTAATTGTATAAATGTTTTGCCCAGATGAAGCTTGGTTTGTTTTTTACAACCAACACACTCACATTTATCACCAATCTTATGGTGACTTATGGTGTTAACTTCTCTATCAAAACTTGGGTGTACATCGATCTTTGACCTAGCCGGAAGTTATTTCATTTAGTACTACCCATTAAGTGCGATTTGTTTAGTACTTTATATGTGTTATAGTCCCACTCGCGGTTACTGCGAGCTCGCAATTTCCGACGTATCGGCTATTTTCGAAATAAATATTTGGAAGCGCCACCTAGCATTTGTTGACATATGCAAATACATAAATGGGATTATGTTTTCAACGTGTGCAAAGAAATCGGTGCGAAATGTTCCATTTTCCTGTAAGTTTAAAAACAAACCTTGAAAACATAAATGTTCCTTAAAATTCACTATCCGAGTCCCAAACATATCGTTTGCAATCTGGGGCCTCATTCACTAAACTCTCGCAACTTTGCGATTTCGCAGTGCAATGGTAAAAGACTTGCAAATAGGGTACTTTGTTGTCTAGCAGAGCCTAAGAGAGCTTTGTAAATTAGGCCGTCTTGACAGCTGACCTACCGGCAATGTTCGTAATGACATGTGACGGCTTGTATGGAGGCACATAAAGGCTACAAAATTTTAACACAACATCCTAACTTGACAAATTGTTGGGTTCACATTGTCAATACAGAAAATAAGTGAGGTCGTCAAGGTACTTGTCACTTTTTTATGTTTTATTTTTATGTATATACGAAATACAAACATCAGTATAGGGGCCTGTATACGGTTTTGTCTCTCTTTGTTCTTCCCTATTATATAAAAACAATTGTTAAAATGGGTTTTTTATTCAGTGTTGATAAAATTTATTTATAAAAATTTAGGATATCAAGCGATGTGGTGCAAAGTAGAAAACTGATATTTGATAATAATCTAGTGAAATCTAAGAGACAGTATGATCCGGAAAATTTGGTTTGGCTTATAATGAAACCTGTTCAGGAACACCAGTGTATCAGGCTTGTAGGAAATATGGAGTCCCTGAATCAACTCTTAGGGACAGGACTAGGGGGAAGTGTCACTTGATGCAAACCCAGGGCCCGAAAGATTGTTTTCTTCTGATGAAGAACAAGCACTAGTGAATTACATAAAATACATTGCAGGAATTGGTTATGGCTACACAAAATCTAATGTCCAATATCTTGCATCCAGCTATGCCGTGATATGTGGGGGGAAAAACAAAGGGTGACAAACTTATGAGTCACATTTTGTTTTACAATTTCACAAAAAGATGGCCAGATCTCAAGCTTGCAAAGCCACAAACATTGTCAATTTTCCATGCCCAATACAATTCAAAAGACATCATTAGAAAATAGTTCAAGGAATTGTCTACCATCCTCACTGTAAACCATTTACTAGATAAACCTGAACATATTTTTAACATTGATGAGACTGAAGTGTCGACAGAACATACGCCTCCAAAAATCTTGTGCGATTCGAACAGTCAACCACAAGCAATAGCATCCCCAAGATCAAATACAATTACTATAATAGGAGGTGGAAATGCTGCAGGAAATCACATCTCACCATATTATGTGTTTCCTGATAAACGATGGAATGATGTCTTCTTGGGTGGTGCTCCCCAAGGTTCTTCATGAGAGTTGTCTGTTAGTGGTTGGTCAAATCATGACATATTTTACAAAACACTACTAAACTTGCCAAAACATTTGATTATGTTTCATGGACACAAGTCCCACATATCTTTAACACTGACAGAATGGGCAAAAAAGCACAACGTCATACTCTTTGTACTGCCACCTCACACAAGTCACATCACACAACCTTTGGTGTTGGCCTGTTTGGGCCACTAAAAGCTATCTATCACAGGGAATGTCAAGTGTACTAACAAAAGAATCCTGGTATTAAAAGTACCAAATACGATGTTGTAGCTTTAACTTCCAAACCATACCTGAAGGCAATGTCACCAGAAAATATGGTATCAGGCATTTTGCAGAACAGGCATATTTCCTTTCGATAACAAATTTATCACAGACACTCAGGTAGCTCCTTTTACAATATACTCATCTGTACCAGAAAGTGAGCAGGAAAACCAAGCAGTTGACACATCTTCTACATCTGTTGTAGAGGATGCCTCCGATAACAAAATGGTTCCTGTATGGATGACCAACAAAAGAATGTTAATTGCATATCATCAAAACAGACACCAAGTGATTTTCAGCAGTCCGGGAAAATCGTGAATGTTGCCACTTCGAAAAACAACAAAGAAGTTTGTACCCCCATTTCTGGTTAGCAGTTTGCAAAAGAAGCGAATCATTGATAATCTGAAACAAAAACTTATAAAAAAATCAATAACAGCAAAGATCACTGAGAAGACAATTAAAAAGAGCACTAAAAACCTACTTTCAACACCGCGGCCTGGCCATCCATACACCACCTCAGCAGCAGTACGCCAAATTTCCATGAGGTCAGTGAAGGGTCTGATTTATCCGATTCAAATGAATCGAAGTGCTGCATTTGTAAACAGTTTAACCCACACGCTCTCATTTTCTGCACTGATGTCAGAGACAGCGAGTTTCTGTGTCCTCACTGCATGCACATTATGCATGTACTTTTTTTTTTTAAACTGTTACTGTTTTATATATTCAAGTTGAGGATTCATTCTAGTTCAGAATTTGTTCTAGTTCAGGATTTCTGTTCTAACTATTTGTCACCAAGATTCTTGTACTTTATCGGCTTAACTTTTTAACCATGATGGAAAGATGCCCAAAAGGAGAATTCTGTGGATGTTTGCTCAGATGACTTGCTCAATGCTCACGCTCAATGGTAAGGCAAATATGTTTTTTAATGTTGTCCAAAATGGGCCTCCATACAAAACAGTAGTAATTCCCGCGGTAACTGCGAGTTCCTTCCATAATTATGTGTGTTGTACGTCATTGCATCAACACTAGTAAGTGTTTTCATGGGCCTAGCTTCCATATACACAGGTACGTAGCTGCGTACCACGTGAGATTACAACGATTTTGTTTTTAAATTAAAATATATTGGGGTGGGATGGGCACAGCCAATAGCGTTTTATTCCATCGCCTAAAAAGTCTGCGTACCACCGGAAAATCCCAAGCTAGGTCCCTAGTTTTCTACTAAAAACTAAACATTTTCACTAGAGCTTTTATTTCACTATATGCATGAAACCATCAATGTCGGTGTTTTTAACAAATTAAAGTTCAATTCCTTTTTCAGGGTGTATACTACCAAATCAAATCCCATAGACGACAATAGTAACATATGTGGTTAAGACTCCTACCTGCAGCGTATCAATCGACATAAACGCCACGGATATAAATACTACCACCCCTCACACTTAGTGAATCAGAAAAAATTGGGGCTCAAGCTGCTCGTTTCTGAGATAACGGGTAGCGTCTATGACTACCCTAGTTCCGCACAAAATTCGAGTACTTTTTTATATAGGTATCCCATACATGTTTCAAGCGCAAGGCTACTTGACACATTGGTACTAGATGAAATAAAATTGCTTATTTTTGTACCCAGATGAAACTATTATGTTTTACAACCAACACACTCACACTTATAACCAATCACAGGACTTGTGGTGTTCTATCAAAAGTTCAGTGCACCTCGAACTTTGACCCAGCCAGAAGTTATTTGGTTTAGTACTACCTTCAATGGTTAATCAAGTATCAACATATTAAGGGTGCAATCAAGATCGCCAGATCTCAGCCCATTGAACATCTATGGGACGAACTGGTCAGACGTGTACGCCAGCGTGACCCGGAGCCTCAGACGCTTCCGCAACCGTCACATGCACTACAGGAAGAATGGGCTAGGATTCTGCGTGCCCGGATTCAGACTCATTCAGTCTATGCCAAGGAGATGTCGCACAGCGATTGCTGCTGCAGGTGGCCACACAAGGTACTGATTTCAGCGCCTCGTGCGACGCTGTTTGGTGACGAAAACGCCTCCACTGCCGTCAGTCCATAGCACGAAGATTGTCACATACTCATGTCAAATGTGATTGTGATACGATCATAAATAACGAAATTATACCACTTTGTATTAAAGAGATAATTTCATGAATATTTTGCCTATGCGTTTCTTTTTTGACAGAGTATATATATATATAGATATATATATATATATATATATACCAACTATCAGTATTAGAGAGCAATCAACATAAATACACATCACGCAGTCCAGTGTCATTGTCAGGCAATGTGTAATTTTACACACAATTTTGTCTGTATGGGTTATGTATTTGGTTGTGCGTGTGTACTGGTGTGTGGGCTTGTTTTGTAGCTTGTAGGCTATTGTTTATTTGGGGGGGGGGGGCAGATTTGTTGTTGTTACTGGGGCTTTCTTGTTGGGGGGGGGGGTAAATTGTTGAGTGGGGTATTTTTAAAATATTAGGTTTTTTGTTTTACCTGCCACTTACGCTTATAATCATGTATACAACAATGTCTTCATTTTAACATGTTGGGCATCTACCTATCTTAAATAATCGGCATGCAATATTAAATATTTTGATATTAACAAAACTAGTACTGTTACTATAAAATTTACACTTTATAAATGCAATGTATATAGGCCCTACATATAGTCCGCCCCATCCTCCTACAAAAGTGTTTTGTTGTTTTTGTAAATAATTTAAGTTTAGTTTGACGTAAAAATAAAAAATAAAAGTGTTTTGGAAATAACAAAAATATACTATTTTTGCGTGTAATTTAGAAAACAAGCGGTTCAGAAATAAATAACTTGTAGTAAATTCCATAGTATGAAAAAATGCGTTCCCCGTTGGACGCACTATAAACATGTTTTTATTATCTATTACAACTGTGTTACTGTCACACACAATTCATTAAAGCTGCAGGTGTGTTTGTATGCTTAAATGAAATTATGATAATTAATGTGAGGCGAGATTGCAGCTTTGAAAAAAAAAAATTCCATACAAGAAAACCAAAACAATCAGGGTGGGTGACTGCTCGCTACATTCATGTCCTATACTTAACACATGGTCAATTATAACAAAACGCAATTTCATCAACTTAATTTTTACCTGTATCATTCTTTATTTTTAAAGCATAGTCCCTGGCATCATAAATCTCAGCTGAAGATTCACAAACAACTGTGGTTATTGGCCATTCAACCTGTAACCGGAACGCGCCGGAAGTGGTTAGGGGACGTAACTCTTCCTATTTTTCACGCGAATTTCTATAGAGGCTTATATATATATATATATATATCAATCAGAGAAAACAACCACACGACTCGTCGCTCTTCATACAAGGAACATTAGGGTTTAATCGGAAATAAACAGTACATAGCTGATTTTTTTCCCCCAGGATAAATGCAGAGCATCATCAGTAATAACATATTACAAGTCCCCAAGTTTCCGAGGTGTGCTAACTTTACTACAGACGTAAAAGTATAATTATCGTAATGTAATCCGTTTACGCATGTAACCCATTTTCGTTATCTCCCTTAGCAACTTCATCCTGGTATATCGCGCACGCATTTTTGACATATGCTGTCGAATTTTTAAAATAAAGAATTAGAGAAACTAGAAACAACAAAATGATTAGATGATTCATATAAATTTTAATAAGAAGATTAAGAATATTAATTTAAAAAAAATGTATGGATGTCTTTTATTAAAAACGACAAACAAATGCGTTTGAGGGTAAGACTTTTCTTTTGCAGTGTTAAAAATGACATTTTCTACGATAATTGAACGGGCTAATACATTTAAAACTGTATTTAGATAATTAATTTTTTAAATATTAATTATTAAGACAAATTATTTTTAAATATATTTATTTGATTTAAAATAGAATGAAGTAACAGTTAAAGTAACTATATGTACCTTTATTTCCATTCCCTAAACCTAGTAGGACTATATTAGGACCACACATATTATTAAATCTAACACCGACAATGAGTCTTATACAACGACTTCGCGTGTTGTGTCTGTAAAACGTTTCGGCCGTATTCATTAACTATGTGGATCATCTGTTGTGGGCCATTTACAAAATTAGTAGGGTGTGTGTATCCAAACACATATTTCATCAAAAAAAGAAAGAAAGAAAAAGAATGAATTATGCTACAGAGGTTGTTGTTGTTGTTGTTTTTAACATAGATGAGAATCCTCCGGATTTTTGCGCTGTCCGATTATGGTCCGGGTTTTGTCAAAATTTGCTACGTTTTATACCAGAAGTCCGGGTTTTACACCAACCGAGCAATCCGGATTTTATACTTGCCCAGTAGTCCGGGTTTTATACCAACCAGCATTTGACCTCAGACCATAATTAATGGGTTATGGGTGAATAACTCTAGTCTGATGCCATTTCGGCGATTCCAACATGGCCGCGGTTATATTAGGTCTCACTACACAGATGTCATCTGCCATTGAAACCCATGTTAAATTGCCCAACTTCAAACGAAGATTGTCAATAGAACGGGTTCTCACTGGCACTAACAACATACACCATTGCGAACATACATTATATAAGCATTTATTTTCACTCCAAACTTGAGAACATTTCCGTCTCAGTGTTTTGTTATATGACCGCATCTGGCTGTAGTACCGGTCCGAACAGGTGGTTCATTAACCGATTCACTCAGGCTGTCTCTTGCGCTGTACACCCATGTCCCAAAAGGTCGATGCACAATATTACAAAATAGCATGGGTAAAATACAGCCAGAAGGCTTACCATTAAACATACATGTTGTTTTAATTCTTCACCATTTCCTAGAAGTGAATATGTGAACCATAACATGTGTCACAATTAGGAACTATAGTGGACGGTGATGAATGAACTCTCACCCGAGAGTGATCTGTGTAGTGAGACCTTATCCACGCAATGACGTCAAATTCGACGTCATTGTATCCACGTATGTTATCTTCATCACCATTGGTCAGTTTTGATCTCTGAGACCTGTTAGCAGTGTTAATGTGCGTATTTGTTTGGACCACAGCGGCGTACGCCGGTCGATGATCCCTCACGTGAAATATACTTCCGAAAATTAACGAATGATTTTTTTTTTAATGTAACATTTAGCCATAGCCTACAGCGGAAGACTTGGCATCAAATAAGCAACAAAAAAAAGAATGGTAAAAAACCTTTTTTTTTCTTTTTTTTTAACAAATTATTAATAACATTACATAAAGCTGTAGATGTCAAAGACAGGAGGTGGCAAAGATGTTTCTTGATAATTAATGTGTGTCAACTACTGTAAAAACATAAACTGTATTATAAAATTTAAGATAGATAAAAATGTTGCGAAACCACCAAATTAAATCAACTAAAAAAAACTTTAAAATGATCGAAACTGTTACTAATAATTAGAAAATAATTAATATTTTTACTCCGATGTCAGGAAATAGGCTTTCAGTCCATTATATTTTCAAAATTGTCCAGGGGAGCATTCCCCCCTGTACCTATGACTGTCTTGCATTATTATACTCTCCCAAAAAAGTTTTGTTACACGTAACTTCGACATCATTTATTTTAGTTAAAGGGACATTCCTGAGTTTGCTGCATTGTAAGATGTTTCCCACTAATAAAATATTTCTACGATTAAACTTACATATTAAATACATTTTCTTGTTTAGAATATCAGTGTCTGTATATTCAATGTGTTTCTGGACGTCTTAATATTTGTAAGAAAGAAAGAAATGTTTTATTTAACGACGCACTCAACACATTTTATTTACGTCTATATGGCGTCAGACATATGGTTAAGGACCACACAGATATTGAGAGAGGAAACCCGCTGTCGCCACTTCTGGGCAGTTACCGCGGGAATTACTACTGTTTTTTATGTAATTACAATCGCTAAAAAGTCTCTGTTAGTCGATAACATCTTAAAAAGTGTAGCAAACTCAGGACTGTCCCTTTAAATATTACATATTTGATTATGAAGTAACATTGTATGATTACTAAATTATCTAACGTTGTGTCGCACAGGTCTCCTTGCTCGAAGACCAGCTTGACGTAGACGATTGATAACGGTTTGGGGGGGGGGGGGGATTCTTCTTAGTCCAGGAATTTGGCTAGCTGTGGAGGTCGCCGTCTTAAATCTATCCCGAAGGTATATCAACCGGATGTATCGATTTTGGACTGGGGTGGTCAATCTCGGTCGGCCTGACCTTGGTCTATTACGAGCGCTTCCTGTGTTGTTGTAACTCACCCAAAGTCTGCTTATAGTGGCTCTGCAAACCCCCATATGTCGGGCAACATCACCCTGGTTTGCCCCTGCTTGAAGGCGTTCAATAGCGTTGTTCTTCTGTAAGTTTTGGCATTGTAACATCAACCTCTGTGGGAAAAACTGTGAATCGATGGCATTTGCCGATGGTGTCCTTTATACCCCTATGTAACGAAGTCACAGCGTGCAAATTTTGACAGAATTTGGCTACACGTGCCACGTGCAGCGTGTGGTTTGTCAGTTTAACATAAAGTTGGACTAATGGGTATGAATATTGTTTATTGTGTGTTTCATGAGATTTTACGTTCACATTGGTCATACATATATTCAAGTAGTTGATGGTGTAACAGAACCTTTTTGGGAGAGTATATTTACAACCTGCTAAACAGTATGTCATTTAAACAATGTTCTAAATAAGCCTCTAATTTTCAGGATTTTTTGGGATGGGACATTCTCATCTGTGTTTTAAAACTGTCTGGATGGAAGTCGTAATCTACTTTGACATAATAAATGACCTAAATATTCGAGGTTGTAAAATAATATATATATATCAATTATATGGTTAGGCTGTGAGTTTTGCTTCTTGTAGCCTTGAGTACTTCCCCCTCCTCCCTCCCAACACTGATACATTTTTTTGCCTACTCCCTTAGGTTAAATTTGAGGATGTATCAAGTGTGCGTATCATTAAAGGTTCTGAAATTTAGTTTATAAGTTGTGTAAATGTCCGTTGTTGGTTACATTCATACATTCAAGTTTTGCGTTCTGCACTTACCTGTACATTATAAATATTTTCTGTCTGTATCATGTTGGGGCAAGATGGAATGCCATTCTCCAGTTTCATGTTTCTGTACATCAATAATCACTAATTTGTTGGTGAAAAGTGCACTTGTGTATGTGCAAAGAGTATTGGGTCTACTAAACTATAATTTCATTACGTTGACATGAAACGAAGTGCTCTTTACATTAGTGGCTACAATGTACATTAAAATCTAAAATACATACCATGCGAATAACAGCACATGACATTTTCACCGCAAATGGTTTTCACCTATCTTCAACTGTTTATCTCTACATATGTATTTATATGTGTACTGTATTGAAGTCTGTACTACCTGGACACCAAGACCTTCACAATCTGAATCAAAATTATATGGTGGTTTCGCCCCTTTGATGTTACCCAGTATTATGTCAAATACATGAGTTTTCGGGCACCAAGTTTGTACCATATTAACAGAAAATGGTGAAAATCGAGTCTGAGCACTTAAGTGAACGTTAGGGGCTAGGCTCTTCCTAACTACAAGGCCACTGCAACCAATATTCTTTAAAATAAGGATGTCAGTACTTCAACATAATACTGCTGATTACAAGCTGAACTCAGCCTGAGTTCTGTATGTTTCATTATATCACCCATATTTACAGTTGTGTTGAGTTGATAACAATACTTGTATCACAGCTATGACCATTTTGATTTTGGCCATCTTCCTCAAGTCTGATTTCGTCGGTTTCCTCTAATACTTGTATCACAGCTATGATCATTTTGATTTTGGCCATCTTCCTCAAGTCTGATTTCGTCGGTTTCCTCTAAAATAATTTGTTTATGCTTCTAACCATAAACTTCCCTTATTATCTTATTGTGTTGCTATCCTTGTACGGGGCCGTACCTACCCTAAAGTAAGTGGGGTGGCAGTAAAAAAAACAATAATAAGGCTACAGGTACAGGGTTTCTGCCAGAGGGTACGAAGGATAAAATTGCATATCCTAAAATTTTAGAAATTAATGGATATATAGAATTTTTTTTTTTTTTAGAAAAAATATAGTTAGAGAACTACTCTTTAAAATGTGTAAAAGTACATAAAATACAGTATCCAATTTTAAAAGATTTTAAGTCCATAATTACCTATACGGGGTAGTTATGATGTGTTTTCTTTTCATTACGTATCCTCACATTATTTTATGGCAGAAAGTCTTGAGGTAGACTAAAATGGCTCTTTTAACCTAAACATGGTACTTGTTGTTGGTACGTTCAAGATTTGTAACAATTTTAACTGTTTGCATGGCCCTGTAAATATTAATGACCAATACAAATGAATGGATGGTGTGAAATTCGTGTTTACTAACTAAAGTATCTAATTTTGAGCTTCCTTTCCATTCCTGAAAATATATACTTCCATTAAAACTTATGTGGCTTCATATATGAAAAATATCCATAGCACTGCTACATTGTGATATGAATTACAGTCCATGCTACTGTCAAATTTCACGTTTTAATCAAATGAAGCCTACTTTTATTCATTCGAAACCGCTAAAGAAAATTTGCACATTTAGGTACGTAAACATATTGTTAAATTATTTATCTCAATAATTAAATACACATTATTTATTCAAATAAAAGTTATAAGCAAGTTTCTATTTTTGTGTTTATCACAAGATCTTTCAATGCATTCAATACATCATTCCCAAAAATTATTTTAAAACTTTTAATTTACATATTTACCGACACTGGCTCTCAGTTTAGATATAGCTAGAATATCTATATATTAATTTTAAAAACATTTCCATTTGCAGTCTGATTGAAAGTAGCGTCTTAACAATGAAATTATTAGACCTTTAATAAATGTCAGTCATTTTAACCCATCCTCAGTCTAATTTTTTTTTGTAATAACTGAACGTTTAATTCTATATGAATCATCTTTCCATATAAATAATAATAATAATAATGAATATAATAATAATAAATATATTTGTCTATAAATGTTAGTAAATGATTAAGAACTTCAATGTCGTCATTATTGAATGCAATAATAAGCATAACTTACCAAATAGTTTTAGCACTATAAATAAGACAGTGTAAAATAAAATGAGTTTCATCTTCCACAGCTAGGGGATTACAAACAATACAAGTCCTCTGTTCAATCGGGATTTTTTTTTCAGGTTTTATTCGCACTAATTTGCCACAGTGTCTACATTTTGATTTCCTGAATCCCGACTCCAAGACGAACATTTTGATATATCTTAACCTTTGTTGACCATCTCAAACATTCATTCATTCATTTATTCGTTCATTCATTCATTCATAGTTATTTTCGTGTTTATATCCATTTAAGGTTCAAGCACGCTGTTCTGGGCATATACCTCAGCTATCTGGGCTGTCTGTTTAGGACAGCGGTTTGTTGTTAGTGGTTAGTGAGAGAGATGTCGATGTAGTGGCCTTACATCTACCCATTCGTGCAGTCGTTAGACCCGCTCTGAGTAGGAGGCGGTACCAGGGTGCGAACCCAATACCTACCGGCCTTACAGGAATGCTTAAGCAAGGCTTTTGGACTGGTATGCATATTCACCGATATATAATGCACATTATTGCTTAATATCAACAAATATAATCTTACATTTAATTAATAAAACGGTTAAATATGACGGCTATTATATATAACGGACGCAGCCGGTGGTTACGTAATACTTAACGTGTCACGTCAGGAATTAGTCTTAGAACTGAAGAAACAAAACGTACCTGAATTTTGCGGATGCATCGCAATGTTCTGTAGTAATATCCATCCCAGTAAGCCAGCAGTAAGTATACATTATTTTTAATACAAAATAAAACACCGTTGTCAAAGTGTCGAAATAACACTATTATGTTTTGTTCATACATTAACCCACGTACTGAAATAATAATCGGAGTGTTTTCTTAGTTAAATGGTATTTTCTTTTCGTGGCCTGTATCTGTCGTTCCTGATTGGCAGGTGTTAACTTTGGACGGTCACCAGTCTAGGTGTCTAGACACAAACAAAAATACGTGTCTGTTTTGTGAAGATCACAGGGTATTGTAGGATAACCGCGCGGCCACCCCTAAAATCGTAATGGACATTGTCAGCCGTCCTGATTTATTACTGTAAATAATTCTGTAAAACCCTTGATTAAGTAGACTTTCCCATCTAAAATAACAAAACTGATCAATTACATAGTCCTAAAGAAAAGAAAATTATCACTTTGGTATTGTGAGTAGTCGTTTTTGCTCCAACCAGTAGGCCTAATAATATGCACTTTTTCTTTGGATTTTTTAAGAGAGAAAAATACTATAACCCCATTTCATTCTATTAAAGCCGCACACCCTAGTTCCATCCAGCGAAAATAAATTATAATTTGGTTAATCTACAAACCTGTAACACACTTAGATCACGTTTTTATCAAATGGAGTGAAAAAGCAGGTTTTATATCGATAAATACCATGGGAATCCCCATGTCCCAATTGCTTGAAATAATTTTGAAAGTTAGTATTCTGATGTCACCGGTAGATGTCGCTCGAAGCACAACAATGCCTACGTCACGACAAATTTCACAGACTCCTGGACATGTTCCAACTGTTCTGTCCTGGTTGTATCCCCTCTCCAGATATCGTAAGACTTAGCACAATTATTGGTTTTAAGGGTTTGTAACGTTTTGTATTGAGACACTTACTTGTCTGAACTTTATTGTTACTGAAAATGTTCACGAACTGTGAAGAAAAATCTCACAAATGAACAACAAAAAATCGGATGTTGATTGCGCGAATCGTGCACGAGAAAACAAATCGAACCAAAATGATAACGGTCACGTGATATACCAACGTCTGTGACATTGAAATGGAAATATCCCCTCTAAAAATAGATTGGACCTCGCTTGCTTAACGGTTTTTTTCAAGACAGAACGTCTTGTGAAAAAATGCAAAAAATGTATTTCGTGGTTTTACAAACATCAGGATTACCAAAAAGCACTTCAGGTGAATGGAAATGTGTATTCTAAATAATAAAATGTAAGTAAAGTGCAATTTTATTTGTGAAAAATGGGGTTTAATAGCGAAAAACAACGCCGTAATGGTTAACAAATAGCCGTAACTAGGGTGTGTCCCTTTAATGCAAACTGAAATATATTTAGTTAAATAGTTTATTATATTATCAAGTCATTTATGATGTTTTACAAGTCAGGTTGATAAAAGCGAAGCGCCTTGTCGTAAATTACTGCCTTTGTTTACACTGTGCATACAGAAGTTGGTCAGAGCTGACGTCACTTTGCCCCAAGTTAGCAGGAATAATCACGGTTTTTTATTTACTCTAAAATTACGCGTTTTTCATTTCATAAAGTGTCAGTATGTGTTGGTGGTCCGGGTATGCATCTTTCCAACGCATAAGGCTCATGTTAGAGTTTACTACTACATCACCGAGGCTGGTGTATCTCAAACATCGTTTCCCTCTGCTGCTCTGCTACATATGGAATCTGTCTTTACCGTAGATCTACGAAAACGTGCTGGGAGTCAAATTCAAAAGTTTAAAAGTTCGTTTTGTTTAACGACACCACTAGAGCACATTGATTTATTAATCATCGGCTATTGGATTTCAAACATTTGGAAATTTTGACTAGTCTTAGAGAGGAAACCTGCTACATTTTCTGTTAGTAGCAAAGTATCTTTTATATGCACCATGTCATAGACTGGATAGCACATACCACAGCCTTTGATGTACCAGTCGTGGTGCACTGGCTGAAGCGAGAAATAGCCCAATGGGCCCACCGACGGGGATCGATCCCAAACCGACCGCGCATCAAGCGAGCGCTTTACCACAACCCAGCATTAGAAGAAGAAATTTTTAAAAACCCCAGAAAACAACGAAACGTCATGTTTTAATTTATATCTTTATTTACAATGATTTACGAAGTAAGATAACAATAAGCTGAAAATAGATTATTACCTACTACATATGTAAGTAAGTTCATATAAAAACGCTTACTGCTGAAACTGCTAATCTATTTCTAATTCTAAGTATTGCCGAAAGTAGTGCACAACTGAGATTAATGCAGTTTTGAATATCCGAGCTTTTTTTAAGTCACATGATATTATTTTGACCAATCCAAGCATACATATATATAAAGAGTATTTATAAATTGAAATTATATTGTGATTGATATTGGGGTCGATTATGTGGTCAAGACTGGTTGGTATTGTGTTTAATCTTGCGTTTAACTATGTGGCTAATTCTGTAGTTGATACTGTCGTCGACTGTGGTTGATAATGTGGTTGATAATATGGTTGATATTGCCGTTGTCTGTTGTTGGCAGTGTGGTTGGTACTGTGATTCATATTGTGGTTAATATTGTGGTAAACTGTGTGCTTGATATTGTGGTTGACATTGCAGTTGATATTGTGATTAATATCGTTGTTGACTCTGTGGTTGATAGTATGGTTGATTCTGTGGTTGATTCTGTGTTTGATACTGTGGTTGGTATTGTGGTTGATACGGCTGTTGAGCAGCGTGCTGAAGACCCGGCTGTTGAGCAGCGTGCTGAAGACCCGGCTGGTGACCTGGTTGGTATCCTGCTAGCTCGTGCGTGTTCTGGTTGGAAGAACTGGTCACCACTTGGCCTGGGTTAGACTGGCTACTGCTGATTCCAACAATGACAGAAAATATTAGAATCAGCACAGACCCGACAACAGACAGCGCAAATGACCACGATAAATGGGCCGTCACATGACTGCTTTGTGCAGCTGTTATCTGACCTGCGATTCCAATGGACCCGAAAATTGCTTCTCCAACAAGGCCAATAATTCCTGCAAGTAAAATAGAACATGTCAAAGAACGGTTGAGATTTAGGCAAGAAAAAACCCCAACATGACTGTTTTTTCAAAGACACCCATCCACCTGTTTGAACTACAACTATAAACTGATAAAGTCACCTCAGCACCTGTTTGAACTACAACTATAAAGTGATAGTCACCTCAGCACCTGTTTGAACTACAACTATAAAGTGATACAGTCACCTCAGCACCTGTTTGAACTGCAACTATAAAGTGATAAAGGCACCTCAGCACCTGTTTGAACTGCAACTATAAAGTGATAAAGTCACCTCAGCACCTGTTTGAACTGCAACTATAAAGTGATAAAGTCACCTCAGCACCTGTTTGAACTGCAACTATAAAGTGATAAAGTCACCTCAGCACCTGTTTGAACTGCAACTATAAAGCGATAAAGTCACCTCAGCACTTGTTTGAACTGCAACTATAAATTGATAACGACACCCCAGCACGTTTCAACTACAATTATAAATTGATAACGACACCCCAGCACATGTTTCAACTGCAATTATAAATTGATAACGACACCCCAGCACATGTTTGAACTACAATTATAAATTGATAACGACACCCCAGCACATGATTGAACTATAATTATAAATTGATAAAGACACCTCGCCATGTGTTTCAATTACAACTATAAATTCATAAATACACCCCAGCACATGTTTGAACTACAGTTATAAATTGATACAGACACCCCAGCACGTTTGAACTACAACTATACATTAATAAATACACCCCAGCACATGTTTGAACTACAACTACAAAGTGATAAAGACACCCCAGTACATGTTTGAACTATAAACTATACATTGGTAAATACATTTGAGCACGTTTGAACTACAACTATACGTTGGTAAAGACACCCCAGCACATGTTTGAAATACAACGATAAATTGATATCTCAGCACGTTTGAACTACAACTATATATTAGTAAAGACACCCCAGCACATGTTTGAACTACAATTATAAATTGATAACGACACCCCAGCACATGATTGAACTATAATTATAAATTGATAAAGACACCTCGCCATGTGTTTCAATTACAACTATAAATTCATAAATACACCCCAGCACATGTTTGAACTACAGTTATAAATTGATACAGACACCCCAGCACGTTTGAACTACAACTATACATTAATAAATACACCCCAGCACATGTTTGAACTACAACTACAAAGTGATAAAGACACCCCAGTACATGTTTGAACTATAACTATACATTGGTAAATACATTTGAGCACGTTTGAACTACAACTATACGTTGGTAAAGACACCCCAGCACATGTTTGAAATACAACGATAAATTGATATCTCAGCACGTTTGAACTACAACTATATATTAGTAAAGACACCCCAGGACATGTTTGAACTACAACTATATATTAGTAAAGACACCCCAGGACATGTTTGAACTACAACTATATATTAGTAAAGACACCCCAGGACATGTTTGAACTACAACTATATATTAGACACCCCAGGACATGTTTGAACTACAACTACATATTAGTAAAGACACCCCAGGACATGTTTGAACACAACTATATATTAGTAAAGTCACCCCAGGACATGTTTGAACTACAACTATATAATAGTAAAGATACCCCAGGACATGTTTGAACTACAACTATACGTTGTTAACGACACCTCAGCACATGTTTGAACTACAACTATACATTGGTAAAGACACCCCAGCACATGTCTGAAATACAACTATACATTGGTAAAGACACCTCAACACATGTTTGAACTACAACTATACATTGGTAAAGACACCCCAGCACATGTCTGAAATACAACTATACATTGGTAAAGACACCCCAGCACATGTTTCAACTACAACTATATATTAGTAGAGACACCTCAGCACATGTTTGAAATACAACTATGCATTAGTAAAGACACCCCAGCACATGTTTCAACTACAACTATATATTAGTAAAGACACCCCAGCACATGTTTCAACTACAACTATATATTAGTAGAGACACCTCAGCACATGTTTGAAATACAACTATGCATTAGTAAAGACACCCCAGCACATGTTTGAAATACAACTATACATTGATAAAGACACCAGTACATATTTGAATTACAACTATACATATTTTACCTGTTAAGAAATCAACACCATTTGTTATGTTATACGAAGAGCTAGGACGAATGCCAGTTCAATTACTCATACATAGAAGAATGATATGCTACTGGGCACGTCTTTTATCAGGAAAAGAATCAAAACTCTTTCTTATTATACAAAGCTATGTTATATGATCATCTTACTAACGGAATCAACTATAATTGGATCACCGCTATCAAAAACATTTTGGATAACTTAGGAATGAGCAATGTATGGATATCTCAGTCGTTCATATCAGTAAACTGTCTCTCGCAACAAATCAAACAAAGGCAATACGACCAATATTTACAAATATGGAGACATAACTTATCACAATCATCGAGAGGGAAAGGTTACGAGCTATATAAAGAAAAATTATTTCTTGAAAATTATTTTAGTATACTTCCTGAAAAGCTGTGGTCAGTTATCATAAAACTTAGAACGTCTAACCATGATTTGCCCGTTGAAACTGGTCGTTGGAATAACATGCCTATAGATGAGAGACTTTGTACACTATGCGATGTCAATGATATTGGCGATAAGTTTCATTACCTTTTTATTTGTAATTTTTTTCATGACTTAAGGGTCCAGTATATACATTCATATTACTATAAACGACCAAGTACTTATAAATTTAAAGAATTAATGAATAGTAAGCGAATCGGAATATTAAAGAAATTAGCATATTTTATAAATGTAATTATTAGTAACTTTAAACGTCCCTAACCAAACCAAACAAAAATATATAATTATTATTACGATGACATGTTTGCTTATAAGTACTTGGCCACACATGATGTATATCCAGATTATATTTATATGAACACCAACTTGTGGTTTGTGTATAATGATGTTCTTAAATATGTACATGTATCTAATGCATTTAGAGTTTTTGTCATACATATTGTTCTTATAGAATTTTATTCAACCATCTTGTCACGTGAATGTTATAAATTGTATATGTATATATGTATATTCCTCATATGCAGTTGCGCAACGGTCCGAGTGTAAATAAATTGTTGTCTTGTCTTGTCTTAGTAAAGACACCTCAGCACATGTTTGAACTATAACTATACATTGGTAAAGACACCTCAGCACAAATTTGAACTACAACTATATATTAGTAAAGACACCCCCAGCACATGTTTGAAATACAACTATGCATTAGTAAAGACATCCCAGCACATGTTTAAACTACAACTATAAATTGATACCTCAGCACATGTTTGAACTACAGCTATATTTTTTATAAAGACACCCCAGCACCTGTTTGAACTACAACTATAAATTGATACCCCAGCACATGTTTGAACTACAACTATACATTGGTAAAGACACCCCAGCACATGTTTGAACTACAACTATATATTAGTAAAGACACCCCAGTACATGTTTGAACTACAGCTATATTTTAATAAAGACACCCCAGCACATGTTTGAACTACAACTATATATTAGTAAAGACACCCCAGTACATGTTTGAACTACAGCTATATTTTGATAAAGACGCCCCAGCACCTGTTTGAACTACAACTATATATTAGTAAAGACACCCCAGTACATGTTTGAACTACAGCTATATTTTGATAAAGACACCCCAGCACCTGTTTGAACTACAACTATAAATTGATATCCCAGCACCTGTTTGAACTACAACTATACATTGATATCCCAGCACCTGTTTGAACTACAACTATACATTGATATCCCAGCACCTGTTTGAACTACAACTATACATTGATATCCCAGCACCTGTTTGAACTACAACTATACATTGAACTTGAACTTGAACTTAGTATAGACACCCCAGTACATGTTTGAACTGCAACTATAAATTGATAACGATACCCCAGGCAACTGAACTGAACTTTATTTACACTCAGGCCGTAGTCTACGACATATGAGGATATATATACATACATCAGTCACATATAATTGTAACAAAAGGGTGGGTGTACATTAATGTACATAAATACAAAGATACACAAAAACAAATACACAGAATATCAGCCAGAGGATTTGAATGTATTCATAATTGGACTACAAAATAAAAACAAAGTTTTCTAAGGACACCAGCTTTCTTAGAGTTGAATAATTTGTAACATATATATATATATATATATATATATATATATATTTGGTTTAGACTGACAGAAGGAAGGAAATGTTTTATTTAACGATACACTCAACGCATTTTATTTACGGTTATATGGCGTCGGACATATGGTTAAGGACCACACAGATATTGAGAGAGGAAACCCGCTGTCGCCACTTCATGGGCTACTTTTTTTCGATTAGCAGCAAGGGATCTTTTATATTCACCATCCCACAGACAGGATAGTACATACCACGGCCTTTGTAACACCAGTTACGAGAAATAGCCCAATGTGTCCACCGACGGGGATCGATCCCAGACCGACCGCGCATCGAGCGGGCGCTTTACCACTGGGTTGGGTCCCGCACAGACTGACAAAGATGTTAAGTTCAACAGTATTTTAAAATAATTTATAACTTGAAGCTTTGGATGAGTTATCGATATAAGAATACCATGATTGTATGTATTGATCTGTAAGCTTTGTATTAATATAGGTTTTCAACATGGAAACACAGGTAATATCATTGCACTGTGATAACCATATATAAGTACAGCCAATATAATCCAAAACAGATTTAACATACATAATCCATTGGTGATTAAAAAAGTTATTTTTAACGAGAGGGTAAGAGAGACGCATACGTCCAAACGTAAGTCAAATACATGCACACATGCATACACACGGGGTGTGGGGGGGGGGGGGGGGGGGGGGGAGGGACGTAGCCCAGTGGTAAAGCGCTCACCTGATACGTGATTGGTCTACGATCGATTGCCGTCGGTGGGACAATTGCGCTAATTCTTGCTCAAGTCAGTGTAAAAAGACTGTATATCAAAGGTCGTGGTATGTGCTGTACTGTCTGTGGGATGGTGCATATAAAAGATCCGTTGCTAGTAATGGCAAAAATGTAGCGGGTTTCCTCTCTAAGACTAAATGTCAAAATTATTAAATGTCTGACATCCAGTAGACGATGATTAATAAATCAATGTGCTCAGTGGTGTCGTTAAAGAAAACAATCACGGACACACACACACACACACACACACACACATACACACACATACACTATATCATGTGTATCTATCTCTCTCTCTCTCTCTCTCTCTCTCTCTCTCTCTCTCTCTCTCTCTCTCTCTCTCTCTCTCTCTCTCTCTCTCTCTCTCTCTCTCTCTCTCTCTCTCTCTCTCTCTCTCTCTCTCTCTTACTACAAATTGTGAAAAACAAACGAACCCGTTGAATATCACAGTAACGTATTTATTCACAGAAATCTAAAATTCCTCACCTGCTATAATTCCAAGGACAACGATCCCAGTCGGTCTAGAGTTAGAACAACATTGTTTAAGCAATGCACAGAGAGTTGAGGCCAGGTGAAACACACATGCTACGATTTCAATGCCCCGAATATAATCAAAAGGAACCACTGAAAAGAAACCAAAGCAAAACTTGTAAACTCAGGGTACTACATGTATACATATGAAACAGAACTTTGTGTTTGAGAATGGACGGAAATGTTTCATTTAACGACGCACTCAACACATTTTATTTACGGTTATATGGCATCGGAAATATGGTTAACGACCACACAGATATTGAGAGAGGAAACCCGCTGTCGCCACTTCATGGGCTACTTTTTTTCGATTAGCAGCAAGGGATCTTTTATATTCACCATCCCACAGACAGGATAGTACATACCACGGCCTTTGTAACACCAGTTACGAGAAATAGCCCAATGTGTCCACCGACGGGGATCGATCCCAGACCGACCGCGCATCGAGCGGGCGCTTTACCACTGGGTTGGGTCCCGCACAGACTGACAAAGATGTTAAGTTCAAAATAAGGTCAAAATAACACTGAAATGAGACTTTAAAAATCATAACGGAGTTGATAGTACAGTTTAACTTTTACCCAGAACTGTAATTCCATACTGTGCAATTACTGTATTGTAGTACATTAATATTATGCAAACAATTAACATTTTGACAGCTGTAAGTGACACGCACGCACACAATAAATGCACACAATAGACATGAATTTGTGTATTGGTAGGACATGTGTTGAAGCCTAAAATGTCCCAACTGCACAAGATTTTCCATTTCCATGTATGTAAAACGAGTATTTTGTGTATTTGATTCACGCAGACAAACACATACAATCAACACACAGACAGGAACATGTGATTTTGCTAAAATATCTTCGAGACAAAATACATCACTAAAAATGTCAAATTATATCAGGAATCCCTTTTTGTCATGGTCATCTGTGATAGAAATTCTAGATACACTACAAGAACAGTTTGTGATAGGGCCCACTGGCATAACCATCATATTTAATATATTTGATGATGATTTCAAAACAAAACAAAATAATATATCGCTAGGTGTACCCGACAGTTGAATTGAAAACTATTAGATTCTGTTCTCTAATGCCGATTATAACTTATACTACGTAGCAAAGAGCGTCGGTGATATAACGAAGATCTATGCATCCATTTAAACACCAAAATTACCACATACAAGTTTTAAAGGAAGCTTAAACTCTTTGCAACAGGCAATACGATATTGTGTTTACACTATTATGAAACATTCATTGTCGTAAAATTCCTGATATGCAGAACTAACAATAAATTATCACGATCAAAAATTATTACAAATGATATAACTGGATAATATAGCAACAAGCAGAGAGTGAAAAGCAGACGGAGACATACACAAATAGAGAAAGAGAGAGAGAGTGAGAGACAGATAGACAAACAGACAGACAGACAGAAACAGATACACACAAAGTAAATGGGGGAGATATAATCAAAAGAATAGGCTCACGGAGAGAGAAAGTGGGATATAGAGGGACAGTGAGACAGACATAAAGAGAGAGAGAGAGAGAGAGAGAGAGAGAGAGAGAGAGAGAGAGAGAGAGAGAGAGAGAGAGAGAGAGGGGGGGGGGGCACACACACACACACACATTTGTCGATATCTTATCATTTTATAAAAAATTTAAAGGATTATTTATTTATTTATTTCATTTTATTTTATTTTATTTTATTTATTTTAAACGGTTAAAACATACAGTTGAGGTTTGTGGAGTGTTTTCCCTAATTCTACAGACCAAGTGTCGCATTATATAATGTACCGGTGCAGTCGTTAAAGAAACATTTTCATTATATAATTCACTAATTTAAAAAAGTAGTATCTTAATGTAAAAACTCACCCATACAAACCGACTATATGTCTGTTCGTACACAAATTTGCCACAGTCCGTACGTGTACTCAACAGAAACCCCAGAAATTTCAAACCACGCTGGTGTCCCGAACCCAACGACGAAGACGACAAAACTTAGGACGATTCCAACAATTCCCACTTTGTACACGGTCGTAGTTTCCGACCACAGCGCCATGATGAGGACTGGTTTGTAGACTGCCAAACGTAACGAGCTGTACCGCAGATTGATGAAAAATTAATAGCTTTGTAACAGTCAAATGGCGACCTATATATTATATTGGTATGGAAATTATTTTATGCCCATATCCAAACGCCCATCCCAGATTTGACCTGTGACATCGCCATATTATAAGGAAAACAACCTGTTCTGTAGCTTTTATAGTGGTTGACCCTACTCGGATTTAAGTACTTCTAGGTATCCAAGATAAAATGGGAACAATGTAAAAATAAGTCAAATCGAAAGTGGCGGATATTTTAGTCCGTCCCATCCTCCTACAAAAATGTTTTTTGTAAATAATTTTAATTTGGTTTGACGTAAGAAGAAAGGTAAATGTGTTTTGGAAATAACAAAATAAAACCACCCTATTTTGTGTGCAGTTTAGAAAACAATCGGCTCAGATATAAATAAATTGTAGTAAATTCCATACATGTACAGTAGTATGAAAAAAGCGTTGCCTGTGTGAACAATCTAACTAAAATTATCTCCACTGGTTAATTACTAGACCAGTAGAGCTCATTTTAATCAGATTGTTGTCTAACCCTGTGAACTCGGGGTCAAGAATAAAGTTTGTTTTGTTTAACGACACCTCTAGAGCACATTGATTAATTAATCGTCAGCTATTGTGTGTCAAACATTTGGTAATTCTGACTCGTAGTCATCAGAGGAAACCCGCTACATTTTTCAATTAGTAGCAAGGGATCTTTTATATGCACTAATCCACAGACAGGAAAGAACATACCATGTCATTTGACCAGTTGTGGTGCATTGTGATTGGAACGCGAAATAGCCCACCGACGATCCTAGATCGACCGCGCATCAGGCGCGCGCTTTACCACTGGGCTATGTCCCGCCGAAATGTTTTTTGTTTGTGTAATCGGCAATATTGACTGGTCTAGCTATGCGTTTTTAACGCGATAGTTATAACAGGAATGACGCCTTTCTCAGTCCGTACCCGGATGTGTCTTTTTACGATCGCATTACACAGAGAGAGAAAAAAGACACACCTACATTTCACTCCATTTCTTTTGATTAGTTATTTCAACGTTGATTTCGCAATAACGAGATTTCGCAATTTGTATTTCTCAGAATTTTGACATTAACTGTGTGTCGTACAGACGGATCCGGCTTCTCAAGATCTGTATTTCAGCACAGCACTACACCTTCAACGTCTATCGACTGTCAATCTAGGGGTTTTCTTGACGGGATGCAACCCATCTCGTCCCTTTAAGCTGTGCACCCACCGGCCTCGGTGGCGTCGTGGCAGGCCATCGGTCTACAGGCTGGTAGGTACTGGGTTCGGATCCCAGTCGAGGCATGGGATTTTTAATCGAGATACCGACTCCAAACCCTGAGTGAGTGCTCCGCAAGGCTCAATGGGTAGGTGTAAACCACTTGCACCGACCAGTGATCCATAACTGGTTCAACAAAGGCCATGGTTTGTGCTATCCTGCCTGTGGGAAGCGCAAATAAAAGACCCCTTGCTGCCTGTCGTAAAAAAGAGTAGCTTATGTGGCGACAGCGGGTTTCCTCTAAAAACAGTGTCAGAATGACCATGTGTTTGACGTCCAATAGCCGATGATAAGATAAAAAATCAATGTGCTCTAGCGGCGTCGTTAAATAAAACAAACTTTACTTTTACTTTTTAAGCTGTGCACCCAGACGGCCTTAACGAGGCCACTCGCGTGGACATATCGATGTGACTTTAAACTTTTAGATCTGCGTTCAAAATTTTATGTCGAAATTACTTTCTTTTCTTCTTTTTTTAAATATTATTAAATAGTCCGATCCTCTCTTCTTTCTCTTATTTAATTTTGGACTGTCCTTCTAAAATGCTCCAAATTATATAAATATTCGGCCGAGCAGTCAATTCTTTTTTATTTTTGGCTTGTAACCTTTTTATTTTTTGTATTTATTCTATTAACGTTTTTACTAATTGCTATTTTCAAAATTCTGCCCATTTTTAACCCCTCACCCCCTCCATTCAGAGTCAGGCCACCGATCTTATCGGAGGTCGGACTCGGGATGGGCGTGTTCGAAACCCTAGTGGTATATGGGCACGTTAAACTAGTTATCATCATCATCAGTTGAGATATATATTCGATTCGAAAACAACGACATCTATAACTCTATTCAAATCAATTTTATTAGACATATTCTCCCTGTGAAAAAAACTACCCCAATCTGCATGTTATATGGTGAACTTGGTAGAATGCCAGTCGAGTTGACTATCCACAAAAGATGAATTTGTTATTGAGCACGAGTTATCTCAGGGAAACAGTCTAAACTATCTCTATTATTATACAAATCAATGATGAGAGACCATAATTTTATTAGCAATCGAACTATATATAACTTATAAAATTTGGGACTTCTAGCCATTATTTACCTGTTGAGACTGGACGTTGGAATACAGTTCTATTAGAAGATAGATTGTACTATTTGTGATGAAACGACATAGGAGACGAATTTCATTATTTATTTGTATGTAGTTTTTTCAATAATACCCGGAAAGAATGTTTACGTCCATATTATTATATACGACCAAATATATATAAATTTAGAGAACTTATGAGCAGTAAAAGAATAAGCACACTAAAAAAAATTAGCCAAATTCATGAATATAATTTTTCAAGTATTTAAACGCCCATAACAACAACAATACCCAACAACAACCAAAATTACCATACATTACCAGTTAATGAAACTAAAGGTCAACATACAACTATACTTGATATATTTTAAATCGTATTACATTATTTTATGTCTTTAGTGTTCATTTATGAAACTACTTTTATTATTATTTTTATTTATTTATATCTATATATTGTAATATCAAGAATTGTAAAGTACACAGTTGTAACTGAAATATTCTGAATAATTATATTTTACAATGTATCTCTACTATGTTAGATCGCGGAATGTATCTATATTGTTAATATATCTGTATTTATATTATTAATACACATATCTTTATAATGTAATACCATGTACTGTATTTGCATTCAAATATGTACCAAGCAATGTATTCCTGTTATTTGTACCCTCCTGTTAACCATCTTGTCAAAATCAGGATATGTATGTTCCTCTTACACCGTTGCATAACGGCCTGAGTGTAATAAAGTTCTGTTCTGTTCTGTAATAATTATTTATCACTGATAACTAAACAAATAACAAACACACTGGTAGTCAGTATTTATAAATATGCATTAATTTAAAAAGTCGTTCTTTATTATGCTGCTGTAGAATATTTTACGAAATCGTGACAACGTTGAGAAAATATATGGAATATCGTACGAAATATGATTGACAAAATAATATAATAGAGAATATATAAAACTCAAACATAATTGTCATTGTTCATGAAGTGGTAATACAATGATAATAGTTATTTTTTGAAAAAGTCAGTGATCACAGCTTGTTTGACACAATGGATTTTTAAAGTTACTTTTCACAAGTTTGTTATGCACAAAACCTATCTGATCCATCACGAATTCACCGTCTGTTTTTGTTTGGAAATATCCTCATGTGCGTGATATATTTGACAAATTAATACATCCTATTCTAAGCTACGGCTGCGAAGTCTGGGGGTTTATTCAGAGAACGGCAGTAGAAAGAATGCATTTGAAATTTTGTAAGCAGTTACTTGGTGTAAAGCAGACTACTCAAACTGATTTTGTATATGGCGAATTAGGTAGATTTCCTTTGATTGTGCATAGGCATTATAGAATTATTAAGTTCTGGTTGAAAATTATAAAAGGTGACAACAGGAAATTTACAAAACTATGTTATTATATGATGGTAAGTGATATGATTTTGTTCCCCACTAAAAATAACTGGGCTATGCGTGTTCGAAATTTGTTAAATAATACTTGTTTTTCTATAGTCTGGCAAAATCAGGGTGTAGGGAATGACAAGGTGTTTTTATCGTTATTAAAGCAAAGATTAAAAGATATATTTATACAGGGATGGCGCTCGCGATTAAACCTTTCTTCAAGAGCATCACTATACCGACATTTTTCAAATACTTTTTCTTATAAGTCATATTTAGACAGTATTTCTTTTGGAAAATATAGAACTGCTTTAACGAGACTACGCATTGCTGCTCATAGATTATTAATTGAAACGGGAAGATGGGCAAAACCTAACCCAATTGCACTGGATAATCGTAAATGTGTTACTTGTAATTTAATAGAAGATGAATTCCATTTTATACTTGTTGTCCTATGTACAAATCTATCAGACATTACATACCAAAATATTATTAAAATAACCCTAGTATGTTCAAATTTATAGAACTGTTAAATAACAACAATGAAAGAATAGTAAGACGGTTAGCTGTGTATTGTTTTAAAGCCTTTGAAAAAAGACACAATTTTGTACAATTAAGTTTTCCCTGCATGTGAATGTGAATGCGTAAGTAGAACGTTTGTGTTATATATTATGTGTATCTTTAATTTTGCATTTAGTTATTTTATAAATATCATGTTAATACTCATGGGCGCCATGTAGCTAATGTATCCCATTTATGTGTCCATACGATTTACACGTTGTATACAAACATTATATATCTGTGTATATGTATATATTATGTGCTCAAGGGCCATTAGGCCTAATGCGAATAAAGTTCATATATATTTATATTGCACGCTTCAAAAGTTTCAGTCACACTGTTCACTGCCGCGTACCATCTCATGGTCCATCTCGTCATCATTATCTGCATCCGGGTTTCTTTCAAGAAGCACATCCTCGAGAATGTCGTCATCCGTCGTTACTGTACATGTGGGAATATCAAGGTCTGTATCGCTGTTGACAAGATTTATTAAACAACACTCAGACACATTACAATGTGTAACAAGAGGACATTTTCAAATACATAATTAACATACATGACAAGAACAGGCGTCAACATAGAAGTATCTATAATTAACAGAACAAAAGATATGCAAACAAAATAGCTAAAATATGCGGAGAAACGTCAGTTGACAAGACAAGATAATCTTTTAATAAATATAGCTAGGTTTTTTTAATAGTGGTGCATTACATAATGACAGCATATTTTCATTTTAAAAACGCTAGGATTAATTCTATAATATTTTTTTATATATTTTCTTATATATAATTTTTACAATTAAATAAATAATGGTCTGCATGGATGAATTGCCGCGTATCTCTTAATACCGAGTTCTGTCAGGCGTGCTAGAGGCAAGTCGTCATCTGTCATTACCCCTGCGTGTGCTGTAACCTCACCGTGGTGCAGGGGTGTAACATTTTCTTTGAGAATGGCCAATACAGCACAAAATTTAAGTTTTGAGTAAAATTCAGTATCCGTAAAATTCTGTGATATTTGTGTTTTTTGCACAGTTCTTTACACTGTTCTTTACACTGTTTTTGTTTAAACCTTGAATTTTTATGTTGATGTTGATCATCGCTTTATTTATTTGCATTACCATAGTTTGACACCCATTAGCCGTCCCCTGCGTGTGCTGTAACCTCACCGTGGTGCAGGGGTGTAACATTCTCTTTGGGAATGGCCAATACAGCACAAAATTGAAGTTTTGAGTAAAATTCAGTATCCGTAAACTTCTGTGATATTTGTGTTTTTGCACAGTTCTTTACACTGTTTTTGTTTAAGTCTTGAATTTTTATATTGATGTTGATCATCATTTCATTTATTTGCATTACCATAGTTTGACACCCAATAGCCGATGTATTTTTCGTGCTGGGGTGTCGTTAAACATTCATTCATTCATTCATTCATCTGTCATTATTGTACATGTGGGAATATCAAGGTCTGCATAGATGAATTGGCGCGTATGTTCTCTTAATACCGAGTTTAGCCAGGCGTGCTAGAGGCAAGTCGTCGTCTGGATCGTCATCGTCTTCGTTTTCATTGTCAGTTTTCATTGTCATCCCAATGATACTTTTAGAACTGTACTTACCCCGGTTATGAACTGTGTACCACATAATGACAATTATCCCAGAAATATTTTTAGAAATGCAATTATCCCAGTTATGAACTGTGTACCACATGACAATAACTTTTCTAGTGATGATGTTATTAGTAATGATATATCTTCTTCAAGTATGAAAAATGTGATACATGTTGAGCACTTTTGCAGAGATGTTCCTAAAAATGTACTTACCTTATTTATCAACTCTGTAACACCTACTGACAACCATGCTTGTGATATTATTAACAATATTTCAAATAATAACTCTGGTATACTAAATGACAACCATCCTAACAAATCTGCAAATGTATCTTTCTCAAATATGAACTTTGTATCACATACTGACAACCCACCCATTGGTGTTATTGACAATGTGTCTACTAATACCGATAAACCAGATAGAAATACAATAAATACAGACCAGCAAAAGAAATTAATTAATATGGAATCTATACATTGTCTTAGTTTAAATGTATGTGGGCTTAGAAGCAAATTATTGATACCTGAATTTGTTGAAAATATCATCAAATATGATATTTTGTGCTTTACTGAGACCAAAATGGATGAATCGGATAAACTTTCAATTCTTCTACCTGGTTATACCTTCTACCTGAATAACCGCCAAAACAAACTACGTCCCTCTGGTGGCATAGCTATTGGTATCAAAGATGAGTTAGTCACCAGTCTCAATATTGATGTCACCCACAAATCAGAATTTGTATCTTGGCTCCAAATCCCAGGTGAGAATATAGGCCTACATGAAAAATTGCTGATTGGTATACTTTATATTCCCCCAATAAATTCCCCTTATTACAAGGAAATTACATTTACTATTATTGAAAATGAAATAAATCAGCACACAAAATTAGGAAATCCATTGATGTTACTTGGTGATTTTAATGCAAGAACAAAATGCCTGCCAGACTATATCACACTTGATGAAGAAGCTGATCTCCCCTATAACATAGATAATGACATAATTGATTTTTTTAATGATATAACTAAACTAGAATCATGTAATGTCCCAAAAGATAGAGTAAGTCAAGATACAGGGAGAATAAATAGTCATGGCACACAGCTTCTAAACCTGTGTAAAACACATAACCTATACATAGCTAATGGTAGAATAGGTAATGATAAATATATTGGAAAACTAACATGCAAAGACAGTAGTGTCGTTGATTATGTTATTGGTAGCCACCAGATTTTTAACATAATAAATAATTTTCAGGTCTGTAATTTTGACCCACTTTTCTCAGATGCACACTGCGCTTTGACCTTCAATATTAATTCATATCACTATCAAGCTCTCACATTAACAGAAGAAATTAATAAAAACAGACATAACACTGTAGATTCAACAAACATAAAAATCCGTAAATGGATACCTGACAAAAGACAGCAATTTGTCAATAAGTTTGACCAAAAGTCACTTGATAGTATCTCCGGCATTTTGTGTAACGACACGAACGATGCACACACACGTGTCAACAAAGCGATTGAGGTTATGAAAAATCTATTTATAGACCCTGCAGCGTCAACATTCGGCCGTGTGCCAAACGGTGCTCATGCACGGACTAAATATGAAACCAAGCGACCTCTATTTGGCACGTGTCTTGTCTCTAGAAAAAAATACCACGCGGCAAAGAAAACATATTCAGTATATAAAAGTGCAGAAAACAAACAGAGATTAATTAACGCAAGCAGATCATATAAGAAATGTTTATTTAAAGAAAATGCATCTCATAAATACAAAGCAGAAAAACAAATGCGCGATCTGAAATTAAATGACCCAAAATCCTTTTATAAATTATTAAAACCAATAACTGTGAATAATAATTTCCCATCACTAAACGAACTTAGCAACTTTTTTGAAAAAGCAAATGAAGGAGATCCTATGGATAATGATATAAATCAATATACAGATTTTGAAACTGTTGAATTAGATAATGACGCTCTAGATAAACCGATTGAAGAAAGAGAAGTTACAAATGCAATAAAACAACTTAAAAATGGAAAAGCTTCCGGAATTGATAATATTACAAATGAGTACATTAAATCTACTGCGGACAAAATGTTGCCAATATACACAAAACTATTCAATGTTATGCTAGATAACAGTATTTTCCCAAATGAATAGCTGATAGGAATGATTAAGCCAATCTTTAAAAACAAAGGAAGCCGTTCTATGCCAGAAAATTATAGACCAATAACCTTATTATGCCGTAGCTCAAAACTATTTACAACGATCCTAAATAAACGACTAAATGACTACCTTGAAGAAAATAATATCTTAACTGAAGCCCAGACTGCCTTTCGAAAAGGCTACTCCACAACCGACCATCTGTTTAATATATATTCTCTAATCGAAATTTTAAAAAGAAGAAAAAAGAAATTATTCTGTGCGTTTATTGATTTCCAAAAGGCATTTGATACGATATCAAGAAGCTTCCTTTGGCAAAAATTATTAAACTATAACATAAATGGCAAATTCCTTAGAATTATCCAAAATATGTATCAAGGTATAAAATCCTGTATCAGTTTAAATAACGAATGCTCAAAATTGTTTTCTTGCAATACCGGAGTCCGCCAAGGTGAAAATTTGTCACCTGTCCTATTTTCACTTTATTTAAATGACTTAGAAAACCACCTACTAAATTCTAACTGCTCGGGGGTAGCCACCGCTATAGATGACCACGATTGCTTTCTAGACATCGGTATCCACTTACTTTGTCTCCTATATGCCGACGATACTGCACTACTAGCAACCAATGCTAACGATTTGCAAAAAAATCTAAATGTCTTTTTGGAATACTGCAAAAAATGGAAACTTAAAGTAAACAGTGAAAAAACAAAAATAATAATATTTAATGGAAATGCAAATGACTATAAGAAAAAGTTTACTCTCGGAGATAAGTCTCTTCAAAATGTTAAAGAATACAAATATTTAGGTTTAACGTTCACTAAACAAAACAAATTTAAAATAACAAAACAATGTTTAATTCAGCGTGCTTCTAAAGCAATATATTTTGTTTTATCTAAAGCCAAGGATAATAATTTGCCAATTGATTGCAAGCTTAAATTATTTGATTCAATGGTCCTCCCAATACTTATGTATGGCTGTGAAATCTGGGGATACGAAAATGTGGACATAATAGAAAATATTCAGATAAATTTTCTTAGACGATTATTGCCAGTAAAAAAGGATACGTCTATTTTTATGTTATATGGGGAACTTGGTAGAACGCCACTAAAACTAGTTATAGATCAAATAATTATAGGATTCTGGGCACGTATAGTTAAAGGTAAATCTACAAAAATCACTAATTTAATTCTTAATTATATGATAAAAGAATCTGTTGCAAACGGGCACAGCTATAACTGGCTAGAAAATTTAATACACCTGTTAAATAACCTAGGCATGACCGATATTTATATGTCGAAAAATTTCCTATCCGTAAAAATACTAACTGAGCATGTTAAACGAAGGCAACTAGATCAGTACCTACAAACATGGCATAACAACATCGAGTCTACATCCAAAGGCAAAACATATTCTATTTTTAAACAAACTTTAAATTTGGAAAAATACTTTATTAAATTACCCGAACAATTGTGGACCAACGTTCTGAAATTCAGAACATGTAATCATTATTTACCCATAGAAACAGGACGCTGGAATAGCATCCCAGTCGAAAATAGATTATGTACATTGTGCGAAGAAAATGATATTGGAGATGAATATCACTACTTATTTAAATGTAATTATTTTATGAATACACGCAAAAGGTTTATAAAGCCATATTATTATAAAAAACCTAGCACTCTTAAATTCAAAGAACTGTTTAATTGTAATAAAATAAGCACTCTCCGTAAATTGTCAAAACTAATCTCTGAAATTACAAGTAAATGTAGTAAACCATAGATAAACATCTCCGATATCATTTTATACTTTTAAAAGTACTGACGTATAAAGATTTATCTGCTTTATTTAAATGTTCTGTCTCCACGTGTCTTCTTTTTAAAATGTGTATATAGCTATTTTGAATTATGTCTGTATATATTCTATGAAGAACTCCTGTTGTCATCTTGTCACTGTAAATAACTATTGTAAAATATGTCCTCAGATGCTGTCGTTTGACGGCCTGAGTGAATCGAAATAAAGTTTGAAAGTCGTGTATCGGGGCGGGACGTAGCTCAGTGGTAAAGCGTTCGCTTGATGCGTGGTCGGTTTGGGATCGATCCCCGTCAGTAGGCCCATTGGGCTATTTCTCGCTCCAGCCAGTGCACCACGACTGGTATATTAAAGGCCGTGGTATGTGTTATCCTGTCTGTGGGATGGTGCGTATAAAAGATCCCTTGCTGCTAATCGAAAAGAGTAGCCCATGAAGTGGCGACACAGGATTTCCTCTCACTGTATCTGTGTGGTCCCTAACCATATGTCCGACGCCATATAACCTTAATTAAAATGTGTTGAGTGCGTCGTTAGATAAAACATTTCCTTCCTTCTCAGTCGAGTCGTCGTTAGATAGCTATTGTGTTTTTTTAGGTCATCTTACGCCAGGACTGCTGCATTAAATACTTTGCGTTCAGTACCGTAATTATCATGTCTGTGCTCTTTTTATCAAAATAATTAAAGAGAAAACACTATGTTTGATATATATTATATTATATTATATTATATTATAGTATATTATATTATATTATATTATATATATTATATTATATATTATATTATATTATCCAAACAAAAACATCCAACAGAGACACATAACAAAAAAGTAAAGTTTGTTTTATTTAACGACGCCGCTAGAGCACATTGATTTTTTATCTTATCATCGGCTATTGGACGTCAAACATATGGTCATTCTGACACTGTTTTTAGAGGAAACCCGCTGTCGCCACATAGGCTACTCTTTTTACGACAGGCAGCAAGGGGTCTTTTATTTGCACTTCCCACAGGCAGGATATCACAAACCATGGCCTTTGTTGAACCAGTTATGGATCACTGGTCGGTGCAAGTGGTTTACACTATCCATTGAGCCTTGCGGAGCACTCACTCAGGGTTTGGAGTCGGTATCTCGATTAAAAATCCCATGCCTCGACTGGGATCCGAACCCAGTACCTACCAGCCTGTAGACCGATGCCTGCTACGACGCCACCGAGGCCGGTAAGAGACACGTAACAATATAACTTTTTTATTATTCTTTTATTACAACGTTGTGTATGAAATAGTAAAAGCACAAATCAATGAACGTAAGTGCCAGAGAATTGTTGTTGGGGTTGTTTTTTATTGTTTTATATTGTTATAATATTGCATGTGAGTTGAATGCCAAGATTATCTAATATAATTTATACACTATAATATTAATTATTATAATAATTAATGCTATCAAATATTTTGTAATCAGGTAAAAACGAAAAACCAAGTAGGATGACAGGGTATATGTATTGTGTATGGTCAGAACGGTAAATAAACATATACAGATAGGGGGAGGATTTGAGGTGCTTGCGTCGCAGGATTGAACAACCTCGGCGGATCCATTCAGCTGATTGGTTTTTTTTCTCTTGTTCCAACCAGTGCACCACAACTGGATAAATGCCGTGGTATGTGCTTTCCTGTCTGTGCATATAAAAGATCCCTTTCTGCATTAGGAAAAATGTAGCGGGTTTCCTCTGATGACTACGAGTCAGAATTACCAAATGTTTGACATCCAATAGTCGATGATTAATTAATCAATGTGCTCCAGTGGTGTCGTTAAACAAAACAAACAAACAAGCATACGCGGTTTTTAAGTTGCCTAATAAAGTACTTTATTTCAATTTTCTCTGTCCACAAAATCATATAAAAATGTTGTGGTTTTTTTAATCAATAAAGGTTTTTTAAATGAGTATGTGAAATGTTCATGGTTCATACACTTCAAAGGTTTCAATTCCCATACTTTTTAAGCACTATGTTTGCTTCAGGACTGATTTACCTTTTCCCAGGAGTCTGAATACATTACTTGGAAAGGAATGTTTGCTTAATAACACCCCAGCACATTGCCCTCTCACATTACAATATCATGGTTCCGCCCCTGGTATGTGTGTACCTCTGTGTGCGTGCGTACGTAAATAAATACATTTAAAAAACGTTTTAATTAATTAATCAATCAAATCAATTAAATTAAATTAATATTTTTATAAATAAAATATAAAATAAACAATTATGTACAGAATAAAACACATTAGTGAGAGGTGTACGTTATAGTATTTACATGGACCTCACACATTTCACTCACTGTTACATCTGTCCAGCTTCTTATTATATAACCTTCAGCATAAATACTGAGAGCTCTTGTTCTCAGTGTGGAAATGATATTGTCACTATTGTTGTGATGTCGTATACTTAGAGGATTTATAAGGTTAGTTATTTGTATTGGTTATTTGTAGTATTCATGTTTCGTATTTGTTTACAGGCAGGTACTAAATGTAAATTAATGTTTGTGGATTAAGTCGGTACATTATAATATAATGTATTAATACGTAAAATAACTCTTCTGCAACTATATTTATCTAAATTAATTAAATGACAGATGAAGTATATTAAATTAAGTTAAATTAATGTATAAATGGTAATGTAATTAATTTTATGATTTCTTATCACTAAATACTAATGGGTTTTAACGTTAAATTAATTATGGTGTGATCGTTAACTGAGAGTAAGATGTTTGCACAGTTTGTATTATCTCAGAAGAGATGTTTGTATGATATTCAGTGCGTTTTATTATTTTATTTAGATCGCTATTTCTGAATGCGTGTGTCAGTTACCGGCTAGGTGTTACAACCTTAGTTACACACATTTGGTATGTACATGACTGTTGTCATATGTGTATATTTTTATGACGTTGTAAATTTAATGTATATGAATGTGTTAAACATTAGTAATGAATGTATTAGGAAAGTATGGATTGTATAATTGTATTAAGGAATAACAGATGGTGTTATGTTATGTGTATTGTGAATGTATTGTTTGATAGGAACCGTGTATTAGTGATATGTTTAATGTTTAATTATTTATGACAGTCTAGGAAATGTCGTGTTGTCATATATATAATATAATATAATATAATATAATATATATTTCTTATCGTAATGTCATGTATTCTATTCTTGTTGCATTTTAATTTATTATTTTGATTGTTTCAGGGTTTTAAAAATACATTGTGTGTGATGTTGAATAAAATGCCATTGTCCTGAACCATGCAGCTGTTTGTCGTCTATTTTGAAACAAATCTAATGCTGTTACACAACCAGTAACCATGCTTGTTATAATTTAAATACCGTGCTAGTTGATATTATGTCTTTGCATATAAAGATTATTTGCTGTTTTCCGGTAGAAATATCTAATGTAGTGGAAGCTGATTTCTTCCCTCACTATCTAGACCAAGTGTCGCAATCATATGTTAGACACCAAACAGCCGTAATTTAAAATGTGCTCAGGTGTTGTAAAACAAACAATTCCAGAATGGCAGCTTCTCGTAATTTTAAAAAATTAAAATACATCTCGTGTTGCCATATCTACACGCCATGATGCTGCTGAAGTCTTCTGACCTTGCAGAAAGTCTGGAATATATGCAATGCCTTTTCCTCTTTTGTAATGGGGTTGGAGGGGGACAATATCAGGGTTTTTAACACAGGGTACTGAGGGTAACATTACGTACCCTTAAATCTTGCCAATTAATACATGTATAGCATGTGTGACATTGTAAGTTTGTATAAATCGTGGTAAGGAAACTGCTGTTCAAAATGTATCAAAGTGGACAAAATGCAGTGATTATTTCAAAATATTTTCAAACCCAATCCCTCTAGTACGGCAACTTATGGTCTGTGATGTTTTTAGTATGTACTATCAATTTATTTTCTGCCAGAAAGCCTGGATATTAATGTCGCAGTTGACAAAAAACGTAAATATGTATGAAACAAACCCGTGTAATAAGGAAGATAATAGTTTATTAATGAACAGTTTCACGAAAATCGGATTATTCGAATATATACAGGCGCGGGATTTAAGCTGAGTCGGTGGAGCTCTCATCTGAGGTGTTTGGGTCGCAGGATCGAACCTACCTGGCTACCACTAGACATTTTTCGTTCCAACCTGTGCAAAACGACTGGTATATACCAAAGGGCGTGTATGTAGTGCCCCGTCTGCGAGTAAGTGCACATAAAAGACTACTTATTGCTTATTAAGTAGGAGTAGCCCATAAAGTCGTGGCATCAGATTTCTCATTTCATTATCTTTGTGGTTCTTAACCATATGTCCGACGCCGTGTTACTGTAATAAAATGAGTTGAGTGCATCTTTAAATAAAGCATTTCTTCTTCTTCTTAAAGTATTAACTGATTGAATTTTAGTCATATGTGTGTATGTATGTGTATGTATGATTGTGTGTATGTACTGATGTATTGATGTACGAATATATATTGTATGTATGTCGAGGTTAACTGTTACATGCATAGATATTAACGCACTGGCGCAGGGGATAATTAAATCATTTCTGGCCGTCACAAATTGTCCCATGCCGTTGCTGGGACTCAAACCTATGACACCGATTCTTCCGCAAATTGCAGACTTGCCACGATACCTTCTGAGCTATTGAGGCATCCATAAAAGGACGTTCTTTAACTCAGCTATATGCATGGGGCACACACATACGCACACGCACACACACACACACGTACGTACGTACGTACATACATACATACATACATACACAAATTCCAACAAACTAATCCCGATAGCATGCTAATATTTAAGGGAAGGTAACAAGTTTTATTCAAAATGGCCCATGTTAACTACAATAAATGGCACACATATTTTACTTTATGTTATCTAGTGGTGTAAAACATAATTTCTGTTATGCTATTATTAACTGAATAAATAATTTTAAATATATATATATTTTTAAAACAATGTTTAAGAGTAAGACAACATGGCTAATTAATGTGTAGTGGATGATTGGTGCTATCCCATCGATCTACCAATGGTATGCTGTTATAAAATTAGTTCCGGGGAAAATGTCCAAAGGTGCCGAGTTGTAACGGTTGAATAGTTGGTAAGTGATTCCCTGTCCAGCACAACTCAGAGACAGCAGTCAAACCTCTGTTGAGCAGCCATTTATCCTAAATGGCTACCTTATTGTATTCCCAAATCTTCTAATATAGAACAAACTGACCTATATGAAGCAGCCACTTGTCTTTAAAGGCCACAATTTTTACTCCCTTGGGTGGCCGACTAATACAGGTTTGACTATACATAATTAAACACACACACGCACGCACGCGCACACACGCGCACACACACAAACACACACAGATATACCCATACATATACATAATAACAACCCATATACTTTGTATTGTACTTTGGGTATCTAGGCCTAAATTATGGCTGTGATACTTGGTATAGGCGAGTGTGGAAAAGAAAGTTTGTTTGATTTAATGACACCACTAGAGTACATTGATTTATTAATTATCGGCTATTAATTGTCAGACATTCGGTCATTGTGAATGTAGTCAGAGGAAACCCGCTACATTTGTCCATTAGTAGCAAGTGATATCCATAGACAGGACAGTACATACCATGGCCTTTGGTATACCAGTCGTGTTCCACCAAGCTGATTTGATCCTGTGACCGACGCATCTCAGGCGAGCGCTCTATCGACTGAGCTAGATCCCGCCCCCGACATTGTTACGGGCAACAAAGATACTAAGATAGAAAACATGCTACCTCCACTGCTTGTGCTACTCTTAGCGATTAACAGCAAGGGATCTTTTATATGCACCATCATATAGGCAGGATAATACATAACATACCAGTTGTGGAGTAACAAATAGCTCAGTGGGTCCACAAACCTATTTGCTGATAGTCTAAAGGAGAAGCCTATGTGGCAGTAATGATCGTCTTAAATACAATAAACTCAACAGCCTCAAATTGAAGAAATGCGGTGCGCTGTTCCATCAAAGAAAGCACACGTTCCTTTCCATTTTTGTGTTATTACATTTCAAGTCTGTATCTTATTCCAATTCAAGGCAGCTCTGGTTATTACAAATCAGGGCAATTCTTTGTTACAATTCAATTCAGCTAGTTTATTACAATTTAGTGCAGGTTTTTTATTACAATTCATGGCATGTATTACAATTCAGGTAATTTATTACAATTCAGGGCACTACACACCCGCCGCCTAAGCCTGTGTGTAAGCCTCTAACCCAGCTAATTTTTCAGCGGTTGGTTTGTTTGTTATCCTTTTTGCTAACAATCTTCTAAAAACAAATATATCGTATTCGACTAATAAACAAAATATAGTACTAGCCAAACAAATTAAAAACAAGACTGACCGAAAAACAGTTATATTTTAAATATCACAACGGTCAATTTAAAATCAATTTCGAATCTCTAGGGCAAAATTAGAAAATAATAATTTTTTACTTTTTAAAACATTCCTGGGGCAAAATTAGAAAATAATATTTTTTTAATTTTTAAATACATACATACATACATACATACATACATCAATACATACTAGCCAGTGCCAGGTCTGCCCACTGATTCATGCACGTAAGAGGGGTCGACGGCGTAGATTGTAGGCCCCATGCATGTGGTTGAAGTAAAGAGCATCCTTTTTTATGAATGCCTCAGTAGTTCAGAGCGCATCGTGGTTAGTCTTGCAATCTGCGGGCGATTCGGTGCTACAAGTTCGAGTCCTAGCAACGGCATGGGACAATTTGTGAGGCCAAAAAGGATTTAATTATCCCCTGCGCCAGTGCGTTAATATCTATGTATGTAACAGTCAACCTCGACATACATACAATATATAGATATTCATACATCAATACATACTAGCCAGTGCCAGGTCTGCCCGCTGTTTTATACACGTAAGCGGGATCGACCGCGTAGATTGTAGGCCCCATGCATGTGGTTGAGTTAAAGAACATCCATTTTATGGATGCTTCGATAGCTCAGAGCGCATCGTGGTTAGTCTTGCAATTTGCGGGCGATTCGGTGCCACAGGTTCGAGTCCCAGCAACGGCATGGGACAATTTGTAAGGCCAGAAAGGATTTAATTATCCCCTGCGCCAGTGCGTTAATATCTATGTATGTAACAGTCAACTTCGACATACATACAATATATAGATATTCATATATCAATACATACATACATACATACATACATACATACATACATACATACTATTGTGAATTAGATTTAACTTAATCAGGTCACAGCAGCACAACGTTTATTGACATGTAATTAAAAGTGTCACGGCGACACTACAGAATTGACGTATGCATTCATAATCATAACACACAAAAAATGCTTAATAGAACAACTTTACATTGAAAGCTATCCAGCGTATCATGTACTATTATCCTGTTCAATTATTTAGACCCAAAGTTTTTTGCAAATGTTACGTTTATTTCCTATTCGATATTTGTTTTCTTTGCATATACATGAAAACAAATCCAAACCCCGACAGGTTTTATATACAAATCATCATATAAAATGCACGAAGTTGACTTAATTCCACTTTTTAAAAATCTCTGTGTCTTTTGAATGCACGTTATTTCTCCTATAAATAACTAAGGTCATTTGCATATCAAAACATAGATGTAAACAAACAGAACATGTAACCCTTTCTTGTAGGTGCATTATATTTAATAAATTTAGCTAATGTATTATGTATTTTTAATTTATTATATCAATTATATATTAGCATACCATACCTAACCTAACACAACTGAGGTGTAGCACAGTAATAAACACAAATCACCTCACACACCGCAGGAATGTGCTTTCCAAATTTATAAATAAATTTAATGCAGGGCCGGACCCAGAAGACCGGGGGGGGGGGGGGGGGGGGGGGAATAAAATGTCAAAGGCCACCAACATCAAATAATAATAAAAATGTTATTTAATTTGCCTCTAAATTGGGAACTCATACGTATATGTATATATATATATATATATATATATAGTATTTAGGGTGGTGCTAGGGGCTGGGGTTTGGGGGTTGGGTGTTACATTTGTAATGCGAAAAACCAAAGGGCTATTGTTCGGACTCGTATGGGTTCAACCACTTTTTCATCCCGCAGACACAGCCCTGAATGTTCAAAATACGATAGCATTGCTTGGTCAATAACATCATTATTTCGATCTATGACTGCACGTGCTATTGTAGCAATGTGTAAACCACGTAAAATACAAGTTAGGTAGGGTATATAAATTCATTGAAAATGTATTAGTCGACATTCTTGTTATTGTTATTTGAGGAAAAATATGGGTAAATCGAAAAACACTTCAGTTGATGTAAAATCGTGTATTAAGAACGTTTTCGATTATTTTGAAGATGAATATCAGCGCGGTAGACCTAGGCATGCTTCTTATCGAATTGTCGATCGAGTTGCCGCTGCACTTAAAGTTTCGGTTTCAACAGTAAAAAGAACTGTGAAAAATCTAAGCTCTACGAATCCAAGCACACAAATCACTGTTAAAAAACGCGACCGAAAACTCATCGATTTATTTGATAAAGATGTTATTAGACGACGAGTATACAGATTTTATAGAGAGGGCGAATTACCTACATTACATAAGATTAACGTGGCTTTAAGGGAGAAATGTGGAATCAACATATCCATATCAACTTTACGAAGAACACTCCATGACCTCGATTTTAAATACCAACATATGTCTACAACCGGAAAAGTGATTTTTGAGGACGCCAATATATCAGACAGGAGACTGTCCTATCTCCATGAAATATCCAGTTTACGAGAACAGGGGTATTTAATAGTGTATCAAGATGAGACCTGGGTGAATGTCAACCACACAACATCCCACCACTGGACAGATATCCACCCGGGCACAAGTACCGCCAATCACCTGCCGAAATCAGACGCTGCTGATCGAGTTCCTAAACTCTGTTCGGTGACTGGGAAGGGAAAAAGACTTATTATTTGTCATGCTGGCTGTGATAAATATGGATTGATAGATGGCTGTGAATTGATCTTTGAGGCTAAAAAACACAGACGGAGACTATCATGGTGAGATGAATCATGACAATTTCATCAAATGGTTTGAAGAACAACTTATGCCTTCTCTACCAGAACCTTCTGTTATCGTCATGGATAACGCAAGCTACCACAACAAATTAACTGAGATTACACGATGTCCTGCACTAAACGCTAAAAAGGAAGAAATTCAGTCGTGGCTACGAAACAAAAATATACCTTTTGAGAGTAACATGACAAAGCCAGTTCTTTATGAACTTGTGAAAGGTAACAAATGTGCAAAGCAATTTGTTACTGATGATATTGCTGAACGCCATGGGCACTTGTGTCTAGACTGCCGCCAAGACATTCTGAACTCAATCCGATAGAACTGATCTGGAGTCAAGTCAAAGGGCACATAGCTCGTCATAATGATGGTAAAATGACCACGGTGCGGAGAGAACTTGCACATGCATTGAACTCTGTCACACCTACACACTTCTCTGACGCAGTTAAACATGTAATAAAGATCGAAGAAGATTTTAGAAAACAAATAGTTTTATAAGAAATAAAATACCCCTGTGATAGTCCCCCTTAACGAAGATAGTGATGAAGAAATGATTCGTCGACTGATTAAGTTATTTCTCCATACCCATCAGGAGTATTACTTTAATGTATGCATGAACTAGAAATGCATATAGACTACACATACATACGAGAGAAATGTTTATTTAAACGACACACTCAACGCATTTGATATACGTTTATGTGGCGTCAGACAAAACGGTTAAGGAGCATTATGACAGTGAGAAAGAAAACTCACTACCGCCACATGGGCCACTGTTTCCGATAAGCAATTTTGATAAGCAATAAGGGACGTTTTATATATGCACCATCCCATAGACAGGATAGCACATACCACAGCCTTTATACATCAGTTGTGGTGCACAGGCTGGAACTAGACACAACCCAATGGGTCCACCATGTGGGATCGATCAGTCGACCTACCATGAGCGAACGCTTTACCTCTGAGCTACGTCCCGCTCCATATACAAAAGAAGCCTTAAGTGGGGTTGGGGTTGTGCAGAGGGTCACACCTCTACCAATCGCATGCATACCATATTCTTCTCTCTCTCACCCTATAACCATATAACCATAGATTAAAATATGTTGAGAGCGTCGTTACATAAATGACGTCTCTCTCTCTCTCTCTCTCTCTCCTCTCTCTCTCTCTCTCTCTCTCTCTCTCTCTCTCTCTTTTTTTCTCTCTCTCTCTCTCTCTCTCTCTCTCTCTCTCTCTCTGTCTGTCTGTCTCTCCCTTCAGCGCGCGCGCTTTGTGTATTCCACAATATAATTATAATATTTGATACATATTTTTTTTCAAAAAACTGAGGTTTTGTCACTTGAACTCCCCACCTGAATCCGCGCCTGCTTCATGTTTACAGATATTTTCTTAAATATAGGTCATACTACGATTTGTGCGGATAGGACGATAGAACCGAACATTAGTTTGAAACGCACTATAGAATGATGCTTTTGATATGCAAATGACCTTAGTTATTTATAGGAGAAATAACGTGCATTCAAAAGACACAGAGATTTTTAAAAAGTGGAATAAGTCAACTTCGTGCATTTTATATGATGATTTCTATATAAAACCTGTCGGGGTTTGGGTTTGTTTTCATGTAAATGCAAAGAAAACAAATATCGAATAGGAAATAAACGTAACATTTGCAAAAAACTTTGGGTCTAAATAATTGAACAGGATAAAAGTTGACTTTAATATAACGATGTTCCTTTGGAAAAGACACGGCACCATATATTCATACGTCATTTGAATATCGAGTAATGGCTGACTGGAATTAAAGTTGTGTATACAGTTTACAAAGACATGTATTAACTTTGAGATTATATAATAAAGAGATTATTACCCTTCTGTGTTTCGGTATCGTCAATATCATATATTAGGAGTGAAAATAATGTATTATGCTAGAGGCATAATACAACTTTTATTCCTAATATATGATATTGACGATATGTACAGAAACAGAGAGAGAGAGAGAGAGAGAGAGAGAGAGAGAGAGAGAGGAGAGAGAGGGAGAAGAGAGAGATGAGGGGGAGGGACGGGAGGGCAGAGAGGGGAGGAGATGAGAGAGAGAGAGAGAGAGAGAGGGAGGAGGGAGGGAGGGAGGAGGGAGAGAGAGAGAGAGAGAGAGAGAGAGAGAGAGAGAGAGAGAGAGAGAGAGACAGACAGACAGACAGACAGACAGACACAGAGAGAGACAGAGGCAGGCAGGCAGGTAGACAGGCAGGCAGGTAGACAGACAGATGAAGAAGGGAGATATCACACAAATATACCAGTGATCAAAATATATTTTTGTGAAGGAAGAAGCGGGATATTATCATGTGGGTTGTTAGATAAGTACGACTTATAAATGTAAGTGAAAGTCGACATTAATGTATGGCCATAACTGGGAGATAGCTAAATATGCACACGCAGACACAATTACATACTAGTAACCAGATACACATACAGGCACGCATGAACACACAAGCATACATGCATGCATCGATCCATCCGATCCATAACTGGTTCAACAAATTCCATGGTTTCTGCTATCCTGCCTGTGGGAAGCGCAAATAAAAGATCCCTTGCTGCCTGTCGTAAAAGAGTAGCCTGTGTGGCGACAGCGGGTTTCGTCTAAACAACAGTGTCAGAATGACCATATGTTTGACGTCCAATAGCCGATGATAAGATACAAAAATCAATGTGCTCTAGTGGCGTCGTTAAATAAAACACACTTTACTTTACGATCCATCCGAGGCAGGACGTAGCCCAGTGGTAAATAGTTTGTTTGGGGGTTGTTGTTTTATTTTGGGGGGTTTTGGGGGGCGGGGTTTGTTTGATTGTTTGGTTGTTTTGTTTTGGGGGGTTTAGGTTGTTGGGGTTGTTTTTTGTAACAGTGTATACGTAATAACTTGTTATCAGTGACGCGGTACGTTGACTTACGTATAAACATGTTCTGTGGCTATTTCAAAATATATTTATAGTTTGTTATTTATGGCATAGCCTACGTTTCAGTAGCGGATTCAAGGTGGGTAGCGGTTTAAATATCTCCTTTCTCTGCCTAGTAAAAACAAAATGTATGTTCTCTCGTCCGGTACATGACCCCACCTTGGTGGATGCACAGACTACAATATGTAACATTCTCAAGTGTGCTTGGAATTGTCTTTGATAAAACACATACTGCAGTATGACAGCATACTTATTAAACTTAACTCCTCCCCCCCCCCCCACCCCCACCCCGCGCACCCTTCAAAATAATAGATTCACCACTGCGCTTTTATCTTGAGGATGGAGTACATGTATACTATGATCGTACAAAGACACATCCTGGTAGTAATTGTTGTACGAATAAGCCAAATGTCCAACAGTCACTGAGTAGAGGGTTTCGGATTTTTCAGTTGGTTTATTCATACAACACAGTACGATCACAGTACGATCACAGTATACATGTAATTCAATATTTGAACGTTGATTTCACAACAAACACATTTCACAATTTGTGTTTCTCAGAATTTAACATTTTATGAGTGCATGTAATACCAGGGTCGTAAGAATAGGGGGGGGGGGGGGGGCTGTACCTGTACTTGAGCTCTCTCATTATATGGGTCATTTTTTTTTAATGGGTCAATTAAGTGTCAAAAACTAATAATAAAAACAATAATGTTCCTTTAAAAAATGTCTAATTCCAAGAGATACCATCAGCTGTTCATCTGTATTTGACTGATTAAAAACATTTTATTGCACAAAAAAACAAAATAATCGGACATAACTTTACTAACTTACGAGGCCCTCCCCTACATACATACAATATACGTGGCGAATATGTTACATAACTACATATTTATAAACTACATTTAAACAGCAAAAGATAACCAGAGGAAGGAAATTTCTTACACACCCGTTGGTGAGAACACCATGCGTTAGTTTTGACAGCACATAGTTGTTTACACACGTACGTATGTTAACAATTTCAAGACATACGACTGGCTGATCCTAGGTGATGACCAGGTCACCAATGCCATACGTCCAATAGAAAAACAGCTACGATGGAAATCGATTACACTGTGACGTATAGTTAACCTGGCAATTGTGTGTCTGTGATGCGTAAGTCAGCTATAAGTGCAACGCCTGAAAATACCTTTTAGTCGAAAAAGATGTTGAAATTTGTTTAAAACCTGGGTGGGTTTTTGGGGGTGGTTTTTTTTTAGGATATGTAAGAAATAGAATAATACATTCGTGTCCGTTAGATACCATTTATCTCACAACTCGTTGTTTAAAAACGTACAGTGTGCGATTTTGGTTTCAAAAATTAAAGTGCCATAAGGACTCCCTGTTTACAAATTTTGAGAGTCCGCCAACAACCCAGCGAGCCCTACAGCGCGTCATAATATACACTAGATTTTTTTGCAAATGGTATACTAGCAATCTCGTTCTGAAATGTGATGTATTTATAAAACTCAGCTGTTACTCTATATGTAGTAAATGTTGAAATGATCTGAAATAGGATTAATAAAACTTGCAAACAGTTATTAATGACACAGGATAGTACATACCATGCCCTTTGATATGCCAGTCGTAGGGTACTGGTTGGGACATGGTAAAAACCAATCCAAGAATGGATCCACTGAGGAGGTTCGATCCTAGAACCAAAGCACCCCAGACGAACACTACGAGTCTATCGACTGAGCTAAACCTCGCCATAATCTTAAAATTAATGCAAATGATAATTTCCTTTGGCAAATGTCAGATTAAAATTTAATGGAGACTTGCATACATGCATTGTTAAAATAAAATACTTTAACAGTAATTTAAAGTTTGTTTTTGTTTAATGACACCACTAGAGCACATCTATTAATCATCAGCTACTGGATATCAAACATTTGGTCATTGTGACACGTAGTCCGAGGAAACCTGCTACATTTTTCCATTAGTAGCAAGGGATCTCTTATATGCACTTTCCCACAGACAGAAAAGCACATAGTACCATGGCTTTTGATATAACCGCCGTGAGGCACTGGCTTGGATGGTTAATAGTAATTATGCATGAATCATGCTACCTAATATAATTAAATCTGTGGACATTTTAAATAAAAAAAAATTACCTGTACACTGAGTACACTGCAGTAATCAATAAGTGTCAGTATGGGCATTGAAATTATCAACATCAAATATTAAATGAAGTTTTTTTATTTAGTTTTTTCAATTAGATTAATCATAATGCATTAAATTAAAGGTAAACTAAAAATAACAATTATTCCACACTGGACACAATATTCCAAATTTATTTCAGACAATTTAATATGATGCTGTAAATGGAAAAATATCTGTGCAGTACTAGTGAAACCAAAGTTTGAAGTTGGGTTGCCTTTCCATTAAGATGTATCCTAACCGACCTTCTTTTTAAAATTGTTATCAACAGTTGAAACCGCCAAGTAAAAATTGTTTGATTATTTAATATATGGATGTATAGAAATAGAAATAATTCCTATCGGTATTGTGTCGCGCGCTCGACTACGTGAATCTGTCGCGCCGTACGCGTGCATTTAGGATGCAGCAATTGAAATCAATGGTTTAGTTCGATTTTATTCCCATGGCCAGCTGTGCCGGCATGAGGGGAAAATCGAATAACGCTGTATCCTAACCGGACGCGAGCGTCACGCCGTACGCGTGCGGTTAGGATACGGCGATTGAAATCAATGGTTTCTAAAAAAAAAAAACATTTATTCATTGATTTTTCCTATATCCATTGATTTTTAGATGTCACACATTGCGTGTTTATATTTGCAGATAAAAAAAATATTATAATTTTGTTTATTTCCAATATCATTTACTCAAGCCATATACATGAAATACGTATAGGCCTTAGATAATATACAGACAATGTATTCACATTAATAGATAATTTATTAACAATCACACTGCATACTACTGATGTGCTGTGGTTTCTTATTAAATATACTACATACCCAGCTGAGGTTAAAACGATGAGTACGGTATGTTGATTTCGCCTAGTTTCAGCTGACAGAAAGTAAACAGCTGATAAAGCATTAATATCCAAAGACAGAAAATGACCTAATATTTAGTAATGAATAATGAATAAACAGAAGGAAAAAATACTTCAAAACTATAATAAATATATTTATTTTGTGGGGCGAAACGACTCGGTACGAATGAGATTTAGGGCGAACCAACCCTGGGTGAATAGGACTGAGGGCGAAACAACGCAGAGTTCGAAATGGTTCAGGGCGAAACGACCCGGATTCTTATTACTATAGTACTGTCGGAAATAGAATAAAAATGACTTTCGTCAAATATTTCTTACATCATTTTATTAAACTGACAAGTAAATATTTTGTAAATATCTATTTAATGATAGTCTACCTAATTTAGCATTTATTTGTTTGGACGCTCATTGATGTACAAGGTGGTGTTTACTCTTGAAATTAAAAGAAAAATGTCAGTAAACGGGTGATTTGTGCACTTTATGGGAACAGACTATAACAAATTTTGGTCAACGTGTCAATTTCATTGCTGTTTAAATATGTGAAGGACTGTTTCTGATGATGGTTTACCCCTATCCCTCTCCAAAACAAAATATTTGTAGTCATTTATAAGTAACTTTTTGGCAAAACTGTCAAGAACCATTATGAGTCATCCATTATACCAGTATTAAAGGTGCTATCTCAATGTTGCACAATGGCAGCTATTGCAAATCATTTTTTATATAAATAAAATTTTGATTTAAAATTTAAAGAAGACACCTTTAACAATATGCCCATAAATGATTATAGGAAATAATTTTATCTACTGGTAGGAAATACATTTTATTGGAGAATCTTTATCACAGCTCGCATATAACTGATATAGCACCTTTAAATTGTTGCAAGATTGTGTAAATTTCTAATGTACTTATATTGAATTTATATTCAATAAATATGCTTGTCATAATTAATAATTTATGCTGCAATTAAAAATAATCGGTTAACTTGCAGTTTTAAATTAAAAGTTTGTTTAAGGGTAAATGAAATTGACACATATCAACATGTGTTATAGTCTGTTCCAATAAAGGTCACAAATCACCTGTTTACCGACATCTTTAGTTTAATTTCAAGAGTAAACACTACCTTGTACATTAATGAGAGCCCAAACAAGTAAATGCTAAATTAGGTAGAGTGTCATTGAATGGGTATTTACAAAATATTTACTTGTCAGTTCAATATGAAAGAAATAATCGATGAAAATCATTTTTATTCTATTTCCGGCAGTACTTTAGTTCACCCGAGTCGTTTTGAACAGGGTCGATTCGTACCTCTAACAGAGTCGTTTTGCCCCATGTTGCGATTCGCCCTAATTTTTATTTTGTTAATAAAAGTAGGCCTCAATGGAAATGTACTAACCGTGCTGCAGGCGCATGTGCAGAAAATTAGATCGACTGGCTGGCGAAGCAAGTGCCGCAGGCGCAAATTCAATCTTATCATCTTATAGAATACTAAACGGGTTTGCCTGTCATACCATTTTTATGAAATGAGTGAACAGTTTTGGTATCTGACAAGCGAAATCGAGTCAGATACCAACACTGTTCACAAGTTATAATAAAGAACTCTAATCTTGCACAGATATTCGTTAAGTCTCAATTTAAAATAATAACAACCGTCAAATTATGTTTTAATTAATTAACCCGATCAAAAATTTAAAACTGTAAAAGCAAAACTTTTGAAAAATTAATGTCCTCTCGGAGAATGTCTGTTTAAAATAAATCTTTGTGACGAAATTGGCCGATTTATTCCGAATTACTTTTACGATTATTACTGACCGGAAAGCAACGAATGGGTTATCAAAACTACTAAATTTCCACGCATGGAAAGCGAAAACTAGCACCATGAATTTGCATGAAATCACGGAAAATATCGCGATTTGAGACTGTCGTTTTCATGGGTTTTAAAATATGTTGCATGTGTCATTTAGAAAATTCAATTTCATTTGTACAAATTATATTTAAGAGCCATGCGGGTCCGTATTCTTGGCATATTATATACAAAAGCATGTAACGCAAATAATACTTCACGTGCAGTCTAACTCCCGTTATCGCAGTCACACATAATCAACATGGTTATAATAATTATACTTTATTAATCAAATGGGGCGAGATTTAGCTCAGTCGATTGAGTTGACACCCTCTCCTGCACCCTGTGTCTCGTACCCTGATGCATATAACCCTGTGTCTCGTACCCTGATGCATATAACTACATCCAGAATAGTAGCCCGTGTACTCCAGGCCCGTAGGAACCGGGGGGGGGGGGGGGGGGGGGTTGATTACCGTGACCCATTAAAATTTGCATTTGTACCTGAACTATTGAAGAAAATCGTTCGTGTAAACACTAAAACCACACGAACGACATATCGGTTGTCTAAATAATTCAAATTGTATGTCCTGCATTGATTTATTAATCCTCGGCTATTGGATGTCAAACATTTAGTGATTTTGACATATATAGTCTTAGAGAGGAAACCCGCTACATTTTTCCATGATTAGCAAGGGCTCTTTTATATGTACCATCCCAGAGACCGGATAACACATACCACGGCCTTTGATATACCAGTCGTGGTGCACTGGTTAGAACTACCTAGTACGTGAGAGGAAGGAACAATTAAGGCATTTGGCCTGGCATGCATATTCAACGATATATAATGCACATTATTGCTTAATATCAACAAGTATAATCGTATAGTTAATTAATAAAACGGTTAAATGTGACGGCCATTATATATAACGGGCGCAGCCATTTTGTACTATCTGAGTGAGTACGCCCTCTGGCGAGCTGGTGGTTACGTAATACTTAACGCGTAACGTCAGGAATGAGCCTTAGAAGTAGAGAAACACAATCTACCTGGTTTTTGCGGGATGATAAAAGTCATACATTGCAATGTTCCTTAACAATGCACATCCCAGTAAGCCAGCAATAAGTATATCCCGCATTATATATATTATTTTTCAATACAAAATAAAATACCATTGTCAAAGTGGCTACACAACAAGTCGAAACAATTAACAATGTTTTGTCCATGCATTAACCTACGTTCTGAAATGATACACGGAGTGTTTTCTTAGTTAATTGGTCTATGTTGTTAGTTGCTTCTACCTGTGATTCCTGATTGGCAGGTGTGTATTTGATTAGTAACCAGACGAGCCAATTAATTGACGCTGTCTAGACACAAAAATACATACCGGTATTGTGGAATATTACCTGTCGCCCAAAAAATGGTGATGGACATGGTTTATTATTGTAAATAGTTATGTAAAACTATTGATTAAGTAGACTTTTCCATCTAAAACCACAACTGACCAATTACGTAGTCCCAAAGAAAAGAAAATTATCACTTGGGTATCGTGGGTTGTCGTGTTTGCTCCAACGTAGCATATCAATAGGCCTAATAGTGTACATTTTTCCATTGGATTATTTAACAGAGAAAAATACTACAACCCCATTTTGTTAATGCAACTTGAAATATATTTAGTTAAATAGTTTATTGTATTATTACGTCATTTATGCCTTGTCGAAAATTACTGCTTTTGTTTACACTGTATATACAGGAGATGGTCAGGAGCCGACGTCACTTCGCCCCAAGCTATACCACGGGACGTCACAAAAAAGAAACAAAATGGCTGCCCCCAGTTAGCAGGAATAATCATGGTTTTTTATTAACTCTAAAATTACGCGTTTTTCAGTTGCTAAAGTGTCAGTATGTGTTGGTGGTCCGGGTATGCATCTTTCCAACACATAAGGCTCTTGTTTGAGTTGACCCTACCTTTAACGTTTTGCTCAGCTGAAAGTTGTTTAGATGGAGCGCTGAAATAGGTGGAAATATACTTAAAAGAAAATGTTTCCAACATTAAAGAAAACAATTAATAATAATATTTTTAAGTGATTATAAACAATTTACCTTGTTTTGTCTAGTATTTATTAAATAAGTTATTTCATAAATATGTTTTCCATTTTTTGCACATTGTGAATAAAGTAAAATGTGGATGTTCGTATTGGTCTATGTTGTAGGCGGGAAGGAGGGAAAGATGGATGTCACGAAAAATAGTAGGCAGCGTGATGAATGTTTAATCTTTAATTTAACGACTGATTGGTTTATTAGTTCCCTACCGGTCCAACCGGAGGTGACAATAGGTTTTATCACCGTCCTTCTGTCTGTCCCACGTTTAGTTTTCCGGATGTTTTTGGGTTTTTTAATGCCTTCAAATATTGAATATTCATCATATTTAGTAGTTCACCAAGGTAAACATCTACGGTCCGTTTTTTAACATTTTGACATTTATTGGACCCGATGTTTACAACTTGAACAGCAAAAACAAGCGTGCAGTTTCCGCCCAGATTTCAGGCGGAATCGATACAACCATGGAATTAATTATTTCGTGGCGAAATATGAGATGTACCAATAAATATAAACACTTACTGTATAAAGAAAACTTCCCGAGTCACGTTTTACGCATAAATAGACAGTTTGTCCAAATAGTAATCCTGCATTAATCCAATTTTCAGTTACGAACAAAATCTCAAATATTCCCACCGGCCATTGTGAGCATATTTAAAATGTGATTGAAAACTGTTGGTGGAATCGGATTATTTTTATTATTATTCGTCTCGGGTTCACGAGTTTATTCCACGATATTTAATGGAATATCACGTTTTATAATAATAAATAAATAAACTTAATTAATGAATAATATTGTTTAAAAATCAATTAATTGATAATAAATTAATAATAACAATTAAATTTAACTGAATAAAACTCCTAAAATAACTAATGACCAGTAATTATAGCTAAAAAAAAGAAATGAAATTAAAAAAAAAAAAAAGAGAAAAAAAGAAGAAAAAAACCTTTGAAACACATGTAAGCAATGGCCTGTAATAATAATATTTAAAAACAATTACTAAAGGAAATAATAATTTTGAAAAAAGTAAATAAATGAAGGCCTTAAAATAAGTAATGACCTGTACTAACAATCATTATTTTTTTAATAATAATAAAAAAGAATAATACACCCCAAAACTTTAATGTGATAATATTATTAACAATGCATATAATGCAACCCACACAAAGCACATATGTAGAAACAAAAATAACAAAATAAATAAATTTAATAATCAATTCCATTCAGTTCCGCAATATTTCTTTTTACGTAAAATGCTTGATACGAATAATTCTCGTTCCGCAAAATTTTCATTCCGCATTTTCGATGTGCCAGGATAAAAATAGTTTTCAAATGTTTAAATGTGTCATCTTCAAACATCTAATCCTGGAAAGGTTACCAAAGGTATTGTACTTAATATTTTTGTCTAAAATTTATTAAAATATGTTGTTGTACGTGTTGAGGCTCTTAAATAAAGCACATATGTCTGATTTTATTAAATCGTGATTGCAAATGGAAAATTCGATCCAATACGGCACAGCAATAAACATCACAATAATAAATATCGTGCCGGAGACGTTTATCTTGATGAACTACATATTTAGCTGAAATTTTGTTAGTCCGAAGGGACGTAGAATATGTGGTTCTTCTGCATCTGAACCTTGTTACATACCCTAGATATGGACTGGTACGGTATTCAAAACTTGTTGCACCATGTTTCAAACGTTTCTTAACTGAAAGTGCAACAAATAGACACAAAACCAAAAATGTATAACCTATCGTACTCACTAAATCCCGATTAAAGTACATGTGTCATTATTAACAAAATAAATCTTCCAACGACAACCGTCGAAAGTCCCCCGCCACTTTAAATAATGCTACATAGAGGGAAGGGGTACCAGACGTTTTGTCCCGCCCACAGTCAATTCGCCCCCAAATAGGATGTCAGTTCGCCCACACGTGCATAACCAGTTCGCCCCTACAAAGGTACCAGTTTGCCACCAGTCAATTCAGGTCATGTTCCTGGCCTGGAAAGTCATGAAATTTTTATATTGGTCATGGAACGGCCTGAGTGTAATAAAGTTCTGTTCTGATATATCCATACATGTTTGTTCTGTGTTGAATACGAATGCCAGGCTAGGCAGGTCAGGTCATAGGGTTTTACGTGCACATTCAGAACAAGCTGTTGTAGCGCACATCTGTCACGGGAACAAGAGCCGGCCTTGGCCGGCTCCTCCGTCCATGACAGGCCAGGCTAGGCTGGTCGTATGCGCTTTTATGGCCTTTATCACATGTTAACCTGTTAACTGTAATCAGTCATAGTGTTTTTAGAAGATGATCATCTTTTTTGATGTTCATGGTTAATAATTAGTGGCCAAAAGAACCCCCGCAATAATCCCTCAGTTAGAATAATGCTCACCAGAAGAGGCCATATCGAATTGCTGTTCAAAGCCCTCTTAGGTGTTAGCCGAATATGCATAATCAGCATCAAGGTTATGTAGCTGATTAACCATTGTTTTATTTCTTCTTAAAACAGATCATATCTGGCAGGAATGGATGTTTTAATAAATGTTGATGATGTGGTTTGTGAATTTGTGAAAAAATGTCGGTGTCTACGCTTATTCAGCACCCAACGTTTAATTACATCTGAAAAAAATATAACCCTGTATTACAATTCTCATGATTCATGATCAGTCCAAATTGTGGAAGGACAACAACCCCTCCCCTTTAAGAAAAGAAACACACACAACACACACACATGAACACACTTTAACATCCTCTAAAGAAACAGTACAATAATTGTTTAAAAGTAACAACTAATTGGGGGCGAACTGACAAATATTTGGGGGTGAACCGGCAAACAGTTGGGGGCGAACTGGTACATGGGGCGAACTGGCTGGGGGGCGAAACGTCATGGATTCGAGGGAAGCATCTCGCCATGCACGTTAAAGAAAAGTATCACTGTATTGACATAACGTGCCTCGTCACCCGTGCAGTCAAATTTTGTGTCCCATCGATGTCCCAAACTGCGTTCATCTAACAACAAAAACACAAATATGATATTTATGGAAATACTATTCTACATTTTTTAGTTACGATATGCAAAACAAAATGGATTTCAGGCTCATGCATTTGCAAAAGGTATACCGCGCATGTGCGGTTCATAATTTTCCATTTTTAAGGCCCATATATGAAAAAGTATATTATGTTTCTCAAATATGTACCAGGGTAGACACTTGGGATTTTGTTTGACTGGCCAATCGGGCCACTCAAAGCAACACTTTGACTCCACCGTACAAATTTATGATGAAGAATGAAAAAAATACTAAGCTGACAGCAATCTATACAAACATTAATCACATCCACTAGAGAAATAAACACACAACACAAGTTAAAGGCATAATCACCATTTAATTATAAAACGGACAGTAACGATTACAAACAATATTTCTAAACCATACAAAATAAATCACTATAATAACGTAGTAGAATATTGTGTCAATATCATACAATAATGTGAGCTAGTATCATTCGTTACTGTGAGCTAATATCAAACGGGGAACTAATTACAAAACCTGTTTAGAAATCTACACCTGTAGACTCATTGTAAGTGACCTGTGAAGAGTTCAGTTAATTTGAAGTTCCCACAACACTCGCACATGCACAGGCAATGATAACTGTCGTTGACATCGTTCGTAGTGACGATTTGGTATAGAAGACTTGGTATATTCTGTAAGAATCGAAAACATTCCAACACAATGTAACTTCAGAAAACTTCATGCTCATACACAAAAATCTGTCTGCTTTTCCGCTAAGAGTTGTTCCGATTGTAACTAAATAGAAAGTAAAGACGGACATGGCCAAGGTGTTCCGATTGAACCTACGAATACATTTATGTGGCCCAGGTTTTCCAAATATATAATCAAAGCTGGCCGAGGCATTCCAAATGGTTTTAGATTGTTCAATAGACTGGGGAAGTGGTCGCTATTATGTCTTATATGGGTTTGGTTGAGCAGATACTAATAGGAAATCAGTTGAAAATAATAAATAAAAACAGGGCTTCTAGATCATGGTAGCCCCAGTCCCATGGAGCCTAGTGATATTCAGTGTTGGGCTAGTAAATGACTACTATTGCCATGCCCGACAGCTAGTGAAAAAAGGTCAGATGTTGCGATTAAGTCTATTTTGTATATATGAATATCCTACCCCTACCCCAACCCCCAATGTTAGTCTTTTTAAGCTCTATCACTCTCTTTAGGTGACATGATTTTTACTATTATTTATTTAGTAAAATTGTATTAACTTAAAGTAGGGCTAGTAAATTTTTAATCGTGGCTAGTAAATTTTTAAAATCACTGATCCCATGGCTAGTGAATTTGACAACAATTCTAGAAGCTCTGTAAAAAACAACTTTCCGATCTTTTACAAACATTAGTTATTTGCATTTTGATACATAATACAATTTGCAGAAATTTTCGGTCACCAGGCCACAAAATTTGGCCTTGTTCTTCTGGCACGTGTGAGGTCATGTGACACGTACCGAATGTTAATTCATCTTCCTCCATTTTAAGTCAATTTCTACAAGTCAAGTGGATCCGATATCGGTATTTTTATGGAATAAACAAAAACGACTTCGCAAAATTATTGGTTTTTAGGGTTTGTAACGTTTTTTATTGTCTGAACTTTATTGTTAATGAAAATGTTCACGAACTGCGAAGAAAAACCTCACAAATGAATGACAAGATGATGGCAACAAACCAGATGTTGATTGCGCAAACCGTGCACAAAAAACCAAACCGAACTGAGTTGGAAGCATAACGCAGTTAAGGATGACGATATAGCTTTATCATGTACAGTTACTGATCAAGTTTGACTTTCGTGACTGTTTACCCATTTTTGACAGAGTAATGGCCCTTGAACTTGGATATATGAAAAAAATAATTCCAGACTTCTGTTTTTCAGAAGGCCTTGAGATATTAACCTGAAATTTTGTGTATAGCTTTATCATGTATCATGGGTGAGCCAGTTTCGGTGAGCATAAGTATTTCGTTCTAAAGCATATCAATATTTATAGACAGACATTTGTTATCCAAATAGCTACCTTTTTATTAGTATTTAGAACTACACTTCAAATGAGCACTCATCTGGCTGCTATATATCAAAAACTGTAGCATGCATCAGCCGTAAATATTGCTAACTACATTACCTGTTTCGGTAAGTGAAACGTTTAGTGGTGTAGCTTACAGCCAAAACTTTCCAACACAAAACCTTTCAGTGTTTTATCAAAGCATGTATGTTGTTCAATAAAATATCTACTTATAATAATTTATAAAAATAATTAAGGCAAATTACAAAATAAAGTCCTCAAGAAGCAACGTTAACAGACAATAGCTTTGGGAAACGAATATAACAATTCTGATGTCTTGCAGTCATGTTATAAGTTGAGCAAATGAATGGTTATAATAATGGTAAAATTGTTTTGTTAAAAAATATATGCTGCCTTCTAAGTAATAAATATATAACCAGACATCCAGAAAGATATTTATGTTAAAACATATAAAGACCATATATTTTTGGCAAGTATCATAATCTGTAAAGAGAGTTTTGTCAGTAGATGCCATGACTTCAATAATAAGATAGCAGTACAGTTGAGAACAGACAAAAATAGTTTTTAAAATTAAGATTTCTTTCAAATGACAGTGTTTGAAAATTGTAGAAAAAAGGTATTAAGAAATGTGCATTGTTTGTGAGTGTGTTAAGTTCAATCTTGATTTTTTGTGTGCTCATTTTCACCTTATTTTGACTAACATTTCTGTGAATGTGACAGACATTTGTTTACTTTTCCCATGCAAATGTATGTTGTGCACAAACGAAGTAACCACTGAAACAGGTCCCTCACCGAAACAGGTCTATGGACGATACTGTTACAGATCACGTTGGACTTTCGTGGAGATTTACCCATTTTTGACAGAGTTATGGCCCTTGAACTTATGCGATGTGGGAAAAAAAATTCCGGACTTTTTTCAGAAGGCCTTGAAATATTGACCTAATTTTTTTGTATAGCTTTATCATGTAGTCTACTGTTACAGAGCAATTTTAATTTTCATGGTAATATACCCATTTGTGACAGAGTTATGGCCCTGGAAATTATGGAAATTAGGGCTTCTATACTTTTTTTTTAAAAATCCACTAGCCATGGGATTAGTGATTTAAAAAAATTACTAGCCACAGTTAAAAATTCACTAGCCCTACTTTACACAATTTTACTGTCAGATATGTCACCTAAAGAGGGAGATAGAGCTTAAAAACACTAACATTGGGGGTTGGGGTAGGGCAGGATATTCATATTTACAAAATAGACAACTGCAACATTTGACCAAAAAAATATTCTCTAGATATTGACCTAATTGTTTTTTTAATAGCTTTATCATGTACTGTTACAGAGCAAGTTACTTTCATGGCAATATACCCATTTGTGAAGAGTTATGGCCCTTGAAATTAGGAGATATGAAAATTTGTTTTCCGGACTTTTGTTTTACAATGCCTGAAGATATTGAGGTGAAATTTTGTATGCAGCTATATCATGTATTGTTGCTGACCAAGTATGACTTCTATAATTTTTTGTTAAAATCCACTGGCCATGGGATCAATGATTTAAAAAATTCACTAGCCACAATTAAAAATTCACTAGCCCTACTTTACTTTATGTTAATACAATTTTACTATCAGATATGTCACCTAAAGAGGGAGATAGAGCTTACAAAATACTAACATTGGAGGTTGGGGTGGGGCAGGATATTCATATTTACAAAATAGACTAACTGCAACATTTGACAAAAAAATATTCTCTAGCCCTCAGGCATGGCATTAGTAGTTATTTAATAAACCAACATTGAATATCACTAGCCATGGGAGTAGGGCTTCCATAATCTAGAAGCCCTGCCATTTTTCACAGATATTAGAATTAGATAGACGTTTGGCTCTTGAATTTAAGAGATTTGAAAAATTGTTGGGTCAGGTAGGGGACCTGAATTGCTTTAGCAGTACTCTCAAAATGCTTGTTTGGAAATGATTGTCATAACCTTATGTGTTAACATTTGTAGCCAACATTTCAAATAGGAGTAAATCATATTTAAATTAATGTTTCTGATTAAATAGTTTGCTTATAAAAATATAGTTTTCTGTTCCGACACAGTAGCAAGCACCAAACAGAAACTCCTAGTATGGATACTATATAGTTACATATAAAAGGTTTTCTATACTCATTGTTATATAATACTCTTTGTTATATAACATAGCTATAACACATTCAGCATTATTGGTTGGCAATCATTGAAACCATTTTTAAGGTGTGTGATCTTCTTTCACATGACACAGGCGTAACTAAAGTGAAAATGCCAAATACATGTAAGTGCTTTTCCAGTTAGAGACTGTTTTATTGCTCAAATAAATATTACTTTTATTGTGTGTTTCAAACATACAAATGGATACTGGTTTGGTACACAATAGAAGCTGTTAAAAATAGTGTTAATTAATTAATTAATTAATAATTGTCATAGTTACTGAAATTTTTCCTCAGTTGTATTTTCATACACACCAAGGCTTGTTTCCTTTGATGTCCAGTGTGCTGACTGATTGATTTGTTTTTTGTGTGTGAAAAACGTGTGTATTTTGAAATAGCAGAGATGGGTGTTGTAAAAAGCTATTTGAGCAACTGACATCACCATTCCTGTTGACAATTAACTACTGAATACACTGAACACAGGACCATCATGTATTAACGTATTACACATGTGGGACCATCATGTATTATGCATTTAATTCTTTTGTTTGTGGGTTGCTAGAGAAATGAGTTTGATAAATTATTTATTGGGGGAGGCAAAAGTGAAAACCGGACAATGGTTTGGGATCAAACTTGACAAAATTAGGCTGAAAAGAAAATTATATATAGTGACGGTCAGTTTAAAAAAAAAAAAATATTAATTTATTTTTCATAATTCATTCACCTCTACAGGTCAAGATAAATTTTCACCTATAAATTATATATATTACCAGTAATAATAATACTAAAAAACCTTTTTAAAACATTATACACATGTACATTACAAAAAAATAAGGTCAGATCTTTTTTTAGGTACTATAGGGGTTGTTTTCCCGAAAACGTATTGTTTTTCAGCCTTTTATAAAGTTTGTTGTAATTGATCAGAAATTTGGACTAGTGCTTTATTTTGGTGGGCTAGTGGAATTTACAAACTTACTAGCCCTCTGGCTAGTGACTTTAAAAAAATGTCATACCCTATTAAACCAAAGGCAATAAGTACGTGTACTTGGTGTGCCACACACACACACATTTTTCTTGCACCTGACAAGATTGATTTTGGGGGCACAGTGTCAAGTAAAGAGGTCAACCAAAGTAATTTTATTAACTTCAAAAGGTAAAATTTGAACCTTGAATTTGCCAAACCTAATGATTTATCCAAGATGTAAGTACTGTACAATTTATCAGTGAAAATACATGTAGCTGTAATAGACAAAAATATTTTATTCTAATACCTAGAATTGGTGTCTTTAATATGTTCATAACTAACTTGATACAGGGTTCATACAGGTCAGGGAGGAAGAAAATGTGTTATTTAACGACACACTCGACACATTTTATTTACGGTTATATGGTGTCAGACATATGGTTAAGGACCACACAGACATTGAGGGAGGAAACCTGCTGTCGCCACTTCATGGGCTACTCTTTTCGATTAGCAGGAGATCTTTTATATGCACCATCCCATAGACAGGATAGCACATACCATGGCCTTTGATGTACCAGTCGTGGTGCACTGGCTGGAGCGAGAAATAGCCCAGTGGGCCCACTGACGGGGGTCGATCCCAAACCGACCGCGCATCAAGCGAGCACTTTACCACTGGGCTACATCTCGCCCTTCATACAGGTCAGGGAAATACTGGAAAGTCGTGGAATTTTAGTATGGAACAATTATTTTTTTAATTATTATTATTTAAAATAACAAGGTGGGGAACAATTTGCATCAAACCATTTTAAAATTATGTCAGTAATCATAGAAAAATCCTTGAATAGCCCAATGAAAGTCATGGTAAATGTCTATAAAATCACATAATGAAAAAGGAGAGATTTAGCTCAGTTGGTTGAGTGCTCGTCTGAGATGCTTTCCTTTTCCTGCCTGTGGGAAAGTGCATATAAAAGATCCCTTGCAGCTAATGGAAATATGTAGGCTGTTTTGTCTGATGACTGCATGTCAGAATTACCAAATCATTGAAATGTTTGACATCCAATGGCCAATGATTAACTAATCAATGGGCTCTAGTGGTGTCGTTAAACAAAAAAAAACTTTTATGTAATAAAAGAACTATGTATTATATAGTATCTCCACGTTTACTTTCAGACTTTGCAGCTGTGTTCAGTGATATTACAAAAGCAATAGAAGATGCAGACTTCTTAGCCATTGATGGTGAATTTACAGGTTTGAGTTCATCCATAATACAGTAATTACAAGTAGTTTGAACTTTAATATTGTTGTTTACAACCTTTTGACTAATATGTGTGTTTATTTCAAACACATATACAGTGAGACCGCGATAATCCGGACAGTATGGTTTTTCATAAAGGTGTCCATTTATCAAATTTCCATAGTACTGAGTTATACCTGAAGACTTATTTCCCTTGAATGGCAAACCAGTAAAAAGCAACAAATACAAATTTGCATAAATGTTTTTTTTTATCAAAACATATCTATTGGTGAAAAATAATTCTAAATGAATATTTTAAGAAAACAATTCAAATTTAAAAGTCATTTCTTAACTGCATTTTGAATTTTAAAATTTATTTGTACGGACATTTTCCTTTCAATTTAAAGGCTGTATTTTTGTGACATTTTCAATTCTTGAGATTAGTGTAAAAATAATATACAATTATGTTTTACCAATGACAGTTGGTCTTAATTTGATTAATTACATTTTATAAAGACAGTGAACATGTTAACAACATGGTATGCTTTAAATCAGTAAACCGTGTCATTCCCACATTGCAGGAAAACTGTCAAAGAACCAACAATTAAACATACTCGGAGGTCTGAGACCTAAACTTTGGCACATGTTAATTGTCTATTGATGTTTACTGGCCATCGTGGTGGATACTGCTGCTTACTGGCCATGATTGAACAAACTCATAGCAAGTTATACATTTTTGTTCTAGTTAAATGATCAGTTGGAAGAAATTACGTCTGGTCAAGTGAAGCAATTTGTTTTTATTTTTAACAAATTGTTTTGGATAATAGTCGTCCGGGTCCGGAAGCTAAATATGCAGACTAACGAACACATTTATATAGTGGAGAGTTTGTTGTGTATGTCGGGTGTCCATAAGGTGGGGTTTCCGGACTACTGGAGTCCAGATTATCGAGGTCTCACTGTAGTATTCTGCTTGAACATTTTAACAATGAATGTTTAACGAGAAAGAGTTTTATTTTCATTTCACACTTGCATCCAAGACTTCTTATTTTATAAAAATACTTGTTCGTTTCACATTTTGATCCAAGACTGGCAGATTTGTCAAAAGAAGTCGGCAAATGGCAGGCTTCTTCAGCTATAGAACTTCTGTAATACCACTTCTATTTTACATTATATACTTTGTGTTTTTGTGGTGTACTAAACCTGAAGAATTTTGTGACATACATTTGTATTTGTTTTCTTAATGTACATCTATTGCTAGATTATTTTTTGTTGTTGTATACATTCTATGGTGTTTGTTGACTGAAAGCTAAAACCATAGCTTGGTAAAAGCAAATATCTTCTTAAATCGCTTAAAATAGGACACATAAGGATAAAATTAAATCCATCTTCTAGGCCAGTATCCCATGATGTTAATAAATGTAGCTTCACCTTCATTAGTCTAGTAATGGGCACAGTATTCACGTGAACCATTGCTATGTTCATCTGATTGTTAGGCAATTGATTACGTGAAAAACCTTTAGATTCTAAAATTAAAAGTTACAAACTTCAGGATCATTGGAATTTTATTAATTATATGCAAATACATGTATAAACAACCAATCAGTTACCTGGGTGAAAATTGCGTGAATTAAATTAGTTAGCTAAAAAAAATTAATATTGTCACCTGCATTTACCTGTATCTTACAGTAGCTCAGCCTTAAACTGTTTCATTTCTTGCAGGTCTAGATACTCCCCAAGTTGGACATGTTACCTTCTATGACACACCAGAAGAACGCTACCAGAAACTGAGAAAGGTGTCATTTATTTTCATATTTTGTGTGTGGTTAACTACATATAATACTGTCAGTATCATACCTGTACATGTGTATATATGATAAAATAAAATCTCTCCTTAACCACAAAAATTATCTCGCTGTTTCGTCAGTGTATTGTTGACATCATCAGGAGAATTTTAAATATGAAGGAAATGTTTTATTTAATGACGCACTCACCACATTTTATTTACGGTTATATGGCGTCAGACATATGGTTAAGGACCACACATATATTGAGGGAGGAAACCCACTGTCGCCACTTCATGAACTACTCTTCGATTAGCAGCAAGGGATCTTTTATATGTACAATCCCATAAACAGGATAGCACATACCACAGCCTTTGATATACCAGTCATGGTACACTGGCTGGAGCGAGAAATAGTACAATGGGCCCACTGACAGGGAAAGATGGAGATATAAACATATTTATAATATGTCTTGTAAACATGTTAATGATCTCATGTGTGACAACATGGTGATATTTTAACATATTAGAAATGTTAAACTGTGTAGGGGGTGGGGGCAGCAGGTGGAGGGGAGGGGGGTGCATCATCGGAAAAACATACTTTCTTAGTAATTTTGGTTGGAAGAGGAGTCTATTATAGGGCTTCTAGATTATGGTAGCCCAACTCCTATGGCTAGTGATATTCAATGTTGGGCTAGTAAATAACTACTATTGTCATGCCCAGCGGCTAGTGGATTGTTTTGGTTAAATGTTGCAGTTAAGTCTGTTTTGTAAATAAGACTATCCTGCCCACCAAGCCCACCCCCAATATTAGTGTTTTCAAGCTATCTCTCTCTCTTTAGGCAACATATCCAATCTTTACTATTATTTAGTAAAATTGTATTAACTAGTGAACTTTTAATTGTGGTTAGTCCATTTTTAAAATCACTGATCCCGTGGCTAGTGGATGTTATAAAAATTCTAGAAGCCCTGTTGTTAGCTGTTGCTGTTTTGTGTTTGTTTGCAAATTGGTATTGAAAAAAGCTCCATTGTCTGGCAGCATCTCACCTTTCATTGGGGCCAGAATATAGCCCAGTGGTAAAGGACTCACTTGATGTGTCTTCGGTCTAGGATCGATCCCCGTCTGTGGATGCGTTGAGCCATTTCTCATTCCAGCCAGTACACCAGGACTGGTATATCAAAGGCTGTGGTATGTGTTATTTTGTCTGTGGGATGGTGTATTTAAAAGATCCCTTGCTACTAATTGGGGAAAAAGTAGAGAGATTCCTTTCTAAAACTAACGTAAAAATTACCAAATATTTGACATCCAATAGCCAATGATTAATAAATTAATATGCTCCAAACTTTTTTTTAAACTCACCTTTCCTTCTGTCTTGTTTTTTTTTCTCTTTTTTTTTAACTGTTTATTTCTTTCTCTTGACGATTCCATTGTTGACAAATATCAACCCACGCAAAGGGAGAAGACATGGGTTGTTGTAGTAATTATATACACAATTTATACACACATAATGCAGCTACTAGTCACATTTCATTGGTTGAGGGGTGGGGGTGGGGCGAGTGCAGGAAGTTTGTGTAACTCAATGGTAGAATGCTCACTTGCAGTGCACTAGGTTGCAGGATCAATAACCCTCAATGGACTTTGGATTGATAATCTGATCCCAACCAATGCCCCATAACTAGTATGTACATCAGTGGTTGAGTTGAAAACTGTTCCCTCTATGAGTTAGTGCATATAAAAAAATCTTTGCTGTTTTTGGTAGGAGTAGCCTGTTTGGCTTTATCAAAGGGTTTTTCACAGTTTGAAAATTCTCATTAAATTTTAATTTCAGGGTTCTACAGATTTTCTTCTGATTCAGTTTGGATTGGCTGCCTTTACATATGATGATGAAACAAAATCGTACGTATGTTGATGATTGAGTTTTATATTAATTTGTAGAGCGATCGTCTTCAGTGTTTGGATCATATGATTGAACTCCTTCAGTGTTTGGATCATATGATTGAACTCCCTCAGTGGTACCATTCTCTGATTGGGTGGGGGTTTTTTTCAGTTTCAACCAGTGCCCCACATTTGGTATATTAAAGGACATGGGATGTGCTGTCCTGTCTGTAGAAAAAGTGCATATAAAAGATCCCTTATTACTAATATTAGTGGGAATATGTAGGTGGGTTTTTTTTCAGAGACTACATGTCAGAATTACCAAATATTTGACATCCAAGAGATGATGTTTAGTAAATTGATGTGCACCAGTCATGTGGTAAAGCACTCTCCTGATGCGCGGTCAGTCTGAGATCGATACCCGTCAGTGGGCCCATTGGGCAATTTCTCGTTTATATTTCAAAGCAAAAATTACTGAATATTTTTCATGGAAACCGCCATTATTTGATATAGCACCTTTACGGTGCAATGGATTATAGAATCATTCACCCTAGGTACATTCTGTTTCACAACAAATCCCAATTCCAATGAGTGCTCCATGACTGGTACATCAAAAACTGTGGTATGTATTGTCCTGTCTTTGGGAAAGTGCATATGAAAACATTCTGTTTTACAACAAATCCCAGTTTCAATGAGTGCTCCATGACTAGTACTACATCAAAGACTGTGGTATGTATTGTCCTGTCTTTGGGAAAGTGCATATTAAAGATTCCTTGATGCCTTGTAGCCTGTGTGGTGACATGGTGTAAAAGAATTGTTAGACATGAAATAGTCACAGTTATAGAGGTGCCAAGTTGTTGTTACACAATTATTTCTGTCCTTTCGTAGCTATTCTTCTTCTTGTTTCAGTCACACAGCTAAATTATTTAACTTCTACGTTTTCCCGCGACCATACACAAGACAAGCTCCAGATCGAAGGTTTTTATGTCAGGTACGTAATTTAACAATATGATATTTTAACCTCCCAGTATCAGGTATATTTTAACCTCCCAGTATCTGGTATATTTTAACCTCCCAGTATCAGATATAATTTTAACCTAGTATCAGGTATATTTTAACCTCCCAGTATCAGATATATTTTAACCTCCTAGTATCAGATATATTTTAACCTCCCAGTATCAGATATATTTTAACCTCCCAGTATCAGATATATTTTAACCTCCCAGTATCTGGTATATTTTAACCTCCCAGTATCAGATATAATTTTAACCTCCTAGTATCAGGTATATTTTAACCTCCCAGTATCAGATATATTTTAACCTCTCAGTATCAGGGTATTTTAGTCTTCCTGTATCAGGTATATTTAAGTGTTTAGAATAGATACGCCATTTTAAAAATCTATTTTGTCTGTCAAGTCACAAGCAAATGTTACCGTTGCCAAATTGATGCTGTGGCATTAGGATTGGTTCAATTTATGTGGTTTTAAAAAATAATGATAATACTTGTATTTTGCATTAAAATACAGCTGACAATATCCACTTATGTTAAACACATCTTAGAATGTGCTGAAGCTGTAGTTCTGATTGTGTTTTGCATTAACAAAAATTACAAATGATTAGGTAAGATTTGGGATTTGTTAAAAAACATTCTAGATATATTCTAGTGCACAGTTTTAAACATGAGAGGGACTTTCAGTGCTTGTTTGCATGTACCATACTTCAAACATTTTGCAGTCAGATGCTGTTGATAGTTTTCATTCTATTTCATTATACAGTACTATATATTTCTTGTTCTAAATTATACGTCTTCTTTTTTTAAAAATAAAAGAAAATTTACATTCCAGTTAATAATGCTTAAAGATTTTCCCCAATATGTGAATAATTTAGACATTAATCTAGGAAAACAAAGGTTGTGGTACATGTATGTGCTTTCCTGTCTGTGAGAGAAGTGCATATAAAAGATCCCTTGCTGCAATAAAAAAAATGTTGCATGTTTCCTCTGATGACTACATGTCAGAATTACCGAATGTTTGACATCCACTAGCTGATGATTAATTAATCAATGTGCTCCAGTAGTGTCGTTAAACAAAACAAACTAACTTTTAATCTAGGAAGTGACTTATTCCTTCCCAGAAGAAAAGGAAAAAGGTGATTAAATTTAGAAAAGTGTATATTTATAGGTACATTTTGTAGTGTTTTTGTTTTGTCATGTTCAACATTCATTCAGAAAGGTTTCAAAATATACACTTGTTCTGAATCAAAATATTTTGTTATGAAAAAAACTACCTCTTGCAGCAAACTAATTTAATATTTCCATTAGAAACACAAAACTATTAGATAACTGATAATTAATATGTTACTGTTATATTAAATGAAAGTAATAATTAGTATTTTCTGGTATTACTCAAATGAATCCCACCAGGAACCGAACAACACTTGACATGGTGACAAAATAGCCATGACCAGGGCTTCTAGAATTTGTTTTAAATCCACTAGCCATGGGATCAATGATTTAAAAAATGTACTAGCCATGATAAAAAATTCACTAGCCCTTATTTTACTTTAAGTTACCGGTAATACAATTTTACTAAATAATCAGATATGTCACCTAAAGAGGGCGATAGAGCTTAAAAACACTAACATTGGGGTTTGGGGTGGGGGCAGGATATTTATATTTACAAAATAGACTTAACTGCAACATTTGACCAAAATAAATTCACTAGCCGTCGGGCATGGCAATAGTAGTTATTTACTAGCCCAACATTGAATATCATTAGCCATGGGAGTGGGACTACCATATACATTATTGTCTAGATATCTGTGGGATTTTGTTTTAAAAAAAATAGGATTAGGTCTAAAATATCAACTTCTCACTACTGCTAATAACTTGGCGATTTCAGCCAACTTTCGGCAGACAAAAGTGCCATTTCGCCAGCTAGTTAAGTACCTGTTTTTTTATTATTTTTTTTTTTTTTTTTTTTTTTGGCACTTAAATTGTATTTAAATTTAATGATTGTTTCTTTTTAATTGTAGAGTTCCAGTATTGACTTTTTGGCCTCTCAGGGCTTTGACTTCAACAAGCTTTTCAGAGATGGTAAGATATTGTTTGGAATCAGTCAGATCTGTTCTGAATTATTTATGGTATAACCATTTAAAATTATGTACACTTATATAGTGTCTTAGATATGTGTACGTCATATCACTGGGTACATATTCTGTATCACCATGCTCATGTAATGTTAATATCATACTCTTGTTGACTTCATTTAGGAAAGGGGCGGGATTTAGTTCAGTCGATTGAGCGCTCACCCGGGATGCTTGAGTCGTGAGATCGAACCACCTCGGTGGATCTGTTCAACTGATTGGGGTTTTATTATCAAAGGCTGTGGTATGGGTATGTGCCTTCCTCTCTGTGGGAAAGTGCATATAAAAGATCCATTGCTGCTAATGGAAAAATACAGAGGGTTTCGTCTGTTGACTATGAGTAAATATTACCAAATGTTTGACATCCAATAGCTGATGATTAATTAATCAATGTGCTCTAGTGGTATCGTTAAACAAACAAACTTCTTCTTTTTTTCAATTAGGAATACCATATTTAACACTGGCCGATGAAACCCAGCTGAGGGAAACAATTCGAAGCAAACACAAGGACTACAGCCAGTTTTCATCTCCTGCATTCATGAGCCCATTTGGGGCTGACCCAGGCCCCAGCAAGGGTCCGGTTTGTGTTCCAGATGAGCATAAAGAGTTTATTGCAGACGTTGGGTAAGGGGAAAATACATGTAGCTAGATATCTGTCCTCAGTCTGTTACTAAATATTACAACATGTTTAAGAAAAATAGAGCCTTTTAACAAATAAAATTATATATTAAATACATTAGTTGTTTAGAATATCACTTACTGTATGTTCAGTGTGTTTTTGTTCGTACTAATGTTTGTAGTGGCATCAACTTCAATTAATGTCCTAATATTTTTTCGTATGTTTGAAATTAGTGGGAGATCAGTTCCAGTTTGGGTTACTTCAAACATTAGTCCAACTAGAAACACTTGTACATGTATGTAAACTGTGAACCCAAAAAATGTATTCAGTAATGTAATTTTAGTAATTAAAAAACTCTGTCAGAAATATTTTATAATGGTCGCAAACTCAGGGAAGTCTGTTTAATATATGGATAAGTGCTTTAGTTATGACATTTTGTCCCTCTGCTGTTATTAAAAAGAGGATATTTTGACATTTTGTCCCCCTGCTGTTATTAAAAAGAGGATATTTTAGTTATGACATTTTGTCCCCATTCTGTTATTAAAAAGAGGATATTTTAGTTATGACATTTTGTCCCCCTGCTGTTATTAAAAAGAGGATATTTTAGTTATGACATTTTGTCCCCCTACTGTTATTAAAAAGAGGATATTTTAGTGATGACATTTTGTCCCCCTACTGTTATTAAAAAGAGAATATTTTAGTTATGACATTTTGTCCCCCTGCTGTTATTAAAAAGAGGATATTTTAGTTATGACATTTTGTCCCCATTCTGTTATTAAAAAGAGGATATTTTAGTTATGACATTTTGTCCCCCTACTGTTATTAAAAAGAGGATATTTTAGTGATGACATTTTGTCCCCCTACTGTTATTAAAAAGAGAATATTTTAGTGATGTATGTTTTATTTGTGGATCACCCTGTATAAACATAGTAAACAAATACAAGATATACCATTAGACACATTCACAGGCTACAGTAAATAAAACAAAAAATCATGTTAATATTTAGAATACCAACAGGGAATAAGAGAAAACTTATTGTTAAAAGTAAGGTTTAATAAAAAATAAACTGACACACTAAAAGAACAATGTTTAGCGTGAATATTGTGTCATGTATGACTAATAGTGGGGTAAAATGAAAATTAAAGGGACAAACCCTAGTTTTTAAACACTACGCAGTCTTTGCCAGGAAAGGCGAGTGATCACTCCCGCTCCTCTCCACACTCGCCTTGAAAGATTTAGGAGAGCAGCAAATTGATCGCCTCTTACTAAAATATTTAATACAGTTTATTTGACACATCACGTGTTTGCTCAGGAGAGTTTACTTCAGCTCGCCTTGATTTTGACATTACTTAGGTTTTATTAGTTAGATTATCCATTTCTGTACAGTGAGATGTGTTTCTGGTCATCATGGTTTTTCTGATGTTTTAAGACTCGGATACCTCTGAGAAGTAATGGTTATGGAGTAAAGCTTTAGCTTATTTGTAAGGGTATTTTCCTCATTACAATATCGCTGACGTTTTATCATTCTAAATGCAGGTTTGTGGATTTACCAAACTTAATGTTCATATTCACAGGTTAAAACTAGGGTCTGTGGCTTTAATTTTGTTGTCTGCTGAAAAGGGCAAGCATTTTTTCTACAGGAATGTCATACTAAAATAAAAAAATTCCTTCTCAAACCACTAGCTGAATATTTGCTCCATTATATTTCAGATTAAAAACTCTCCTACTTTTTTTTCTTGAAGCCTTCACTTTTATACTAGTCTTGTAAAAAAAAAAAAAAAAAATTCATTTCTTTTGTATTGTTTCTTTGAATAGCAGATAATAGATTTAGATTTTCAGAAGTGAAAATTTGGCAGTTATATCCCATTAATTTTGTTGCTCTATTGTTAGTTTACTAACTTTTTTTTTTTTTTGGATATTTTTTAGATTTAAGTCTTTTACATTGAAAAAAAAATACTTTGTTGAAATTTTTTGTTTTATAGAAAAATGTTTTTTGTCCTTTTTTTTTTCTTCTATAGTAACAAAGTTGCTAAGTTTTTGGAGCAGGATGCAGAAGACACACTACAGCTGCCACCATGTGGCGGGTTCCCCAGGAAGCTCATCTACCAGACCATCAGACTGAAGTGAGTTCAAAACACTGGGATGCCCTGCTAGGGTGGGCAGTATGATTTAAAGTAGTGATCTTTCTATGATCGATTATGTTCTAAAACAAATTTAATTGACTTGGCTCTACCATTGTTATGATCAATTGTAAAAATCCATAAGGGTTGTGTGGAAAAATGTTAACTCTTAATTGTTTCTCCAGATTAGATGGTGGAATGTTGATATGTTGAAATTGATGTCCATGTGTTGGGGTGGGGTTTGTTTTCATGTGTACCTAAAGAAGAAAAGAAGATAATAATCATGGGTTTTTTATTAACTCTAAAATTACAAGTTTTTTCATTTGTTAAAGTGTCAGTATGTGTTGGTGGTCTGGGTATGCATCTTTCCAACACATAAGGATCATGTTGGAGTTTACTTCCCCTTTAAACCTGGATATGTAAGAAATATAATACATGTATTACATTCATGTCCATCAGGGCTTTAGATCTCACTAATTTGGGCACAACAGGCATTTTTGTCTTTTCTGAAGGTCGTTTTACTTCTGTACTGTCACTAACAGTTGGTGGAAAGTTGTCAATATTCAGAAATTAATTTCAACTTATTTTAATCTAATTAAACTTAACATTTCAGTGGTTTTGAGGTGAAATATTTTGAGGTCAGCATATTTGTACTTACATTTGGACGTGATTATTTTGGGTACAACATTTATTGCTTCAACTTTGATGTAATCTAAAAGCCCAGGTCCGTTAGATACCATTTACCTTACAGCTTATTATTTAAATATGTATGCAACTCACTTTCACTCATTAAATAAGTTTTGAAACAAATTGTTGTTAGATAATGATATCCAGCAGTCACTTGCATGTATGTAGTGTTTTCTATTTTTAATAAGTTGAGTTTTTAATCAGTCAAAGTCTTTTAAAACATGAATACTATTTAGTGTATGAAGATAACTTTTTGATTAAGAAAAAGTTTTTTACATATTCTTTATGCTTTGTTTTTTTATTACAAAATTTTTCTCTTCTTTTTTTTTTTTCATCTTTATTTTAGATTTTCTTCCTCCCTCCATTTGGAGACCAAGAGTGGAGAAAAGAAAGAAAGATATATAGTCATCACAAAGATCAAAGGTGAAGATGACATGAAAGCCAAGGAACAGGCCAAGCAGAATGCTGAGCTGGTAACAAGCAATTTGTCACCTTTTTTTTTCTCTCCTTTTTGTCATGAATAAGTAAAAAAACGAGATATAGATATTACAGCATAATTTTTAGCTCTGTTAATATTTCACGTTTAACTTCATTTCTCACAAACTCTTAAGTCCAAGATCAATAAAACATGGTTTATAGACAGGTTTTTCCGATTGTCGCCCAGCAGTTTATGACATTGTCTGTAAATGGCGTAACTGTACGGCCGCTTTTAAGGGAGTGAAATTCACGAAACAATAACATGTGACGGCATTGCATCCGGGTGCAATTTCAGTATTTGTGACTTTTTTGGAACGTTTTGTAAAAGCAAAACCAGTCTCTCGGATAATTCAGCCTCAGTTAAAGATTGTATATTCATATCAATGTCGGTGGAAATCTGTGAAAGATTAAAAACATAAATAATAAAGCACCTATAAACCCCAATACAAAAGCATAGTGAATAAATTAAACACACGCAAGTGTAAATAAGTTTGATGGTTATTAAGTGAAACTTTGCTGAATGCATCTTAAAATATAGAAAAAATATTTCAGTTATGTATCTTGGTAAAAAACGTGGTGTACCATTTTGAAAAAGAAAACCTGACCTTAGATCGTAGATGTCAACATTTAGCTGTTACTATTATTAGCTCTGGGATATTCCACATGGGGTTGAAGTGGGGCGCAGTTCACACTTCCAAATATGGCTCTCTTATTTTTTTTTTTTTTTTTTTTTTACAGTGTTAAATGTGTGCAAATAAAATGACAAATAAATAAATTACTGACGTAACATGCATGCAGGCTACACCAAAAATCTCACCTCGCCCACTTCGTCAATTTTTTTTTTTTTTTATATATATTTTTTTTTATTATAAATATTTTTTAAAATAATAATTTTTGTTTCTAGGACATTTTTTAAAAATTAACTTAATAATCCACAATATTCAACACTAAATCACCCTGAAAACGCGCCTCTGATTAGTCATAAAATGTTCTATATACTAGTTAATTACAAAACAAACCCCTTTGACACTTACTGGCAATGCCCAAGGCAAGTACAAACAAAACAGGAGCACAGGCTGGGGGTGGTTATCTGATACTATTTTAAAGTTCAATATATTAGGTTATACAGGTGTCCAGGGAAATTATATTTGCTTGCATACGTTTAAATTATTCGTTATGCTTTTGTATTCATGTGTATATATACATGCTTTATTATTTACATTTTTAATGATTATCACACTTCTACCAACTTTGATATGAATCTACAATCTTTAAATGAGGTTGAATTAGCTAACATAATGGTTTTGCTTTCAGAAAATGTACTAAAAAGGTCATAAATACTGAAAATGCACCCAGATGCAATGCCTTCACATGTTATTATTGTGCGAGTTTCACTCCTGTAATGGGGGGAAATAACATGATTCTAAACATGGCCGCACACAGTACTTTGTCGTCACTGGCCGATAAACCCATCGATAGTTGCATCTGTTGATGTTCAGGGGTGGGATTTAGCTCAGTGGGTTGAGCGTTCGCCCGAGGTTCACGGAATTTATCTTAGTGGTAGAGCATGTATGTTAGATTGAGGTCATACATTCAAAACCTTCAAACATTTCTTTAGATTTTTATTTTTTTTCGAATCCAGTCAGTACTCCATGGTTAGAATGTAAACAGCTTTGATAATCTTTGTGCTGTTCTGTCTATATAGGCATGTGCATAAATTATCTCCCTTAGTACTTCCTGAAAAAGCATTTTCTAACAAAACATCAGTTATTGCATGAAATTATTTAGCAAAATTTAAATAAAATTGGCCACTTTTTTTTCACAAATTGCAGTTGGCGAGTACCAGAGCTAGTCGTGACTTTACATATAATTGTTAGCTATATTTACACAGTTTAATTTCATTTGATACATTTCAGAATGAACTTGATGATGCTGTTGGTTTCTGCAAGGTCACAAGGCTGTTGTCTCAGTCGGTATGTGTAGAATTAAACACAGGGCTTAAGTTGTCATGCACCACACACAAACTGAGATGGAATTTGCTAAACATGTTCTGCAATAAATTGACTAAACAGCTAATTTAAGAATTATCACCTATATTGTTAGACTAATTTTATTCCTTTTTTTTTTGTGTGGAGTGGTTAGCAATGTTTGCTTCTCACGTTTCAATCTGGAAGTTAAACTTAGGAACTCAGAAATATAAAATCTTGTAATTTGTATTATTTCTCCAGAAAATTAATCAGTTTTGAATGTAATAGAAATAGTTTCAAAAAGAAGATTATAGAAAGCAAAACTAATTATGAGAAAGTATATTGTGTATTTTAAATGGCCTTTGCTGGTTGCCTCCTGTCAATTTCAAACCTTGATCTAGAATGATTCAGTGTCACAGAAATTATATATTACCGCATATCTTCGCCTGTAAGTCGATCTCGGCTATAAGTCGAGTCCCTAATTTCAAGCCCTGAAAACGTATTTTTTTTATTGACCTGTTTATAAGTCGACCCATGAAAAACAACTTATAAATATTAAAATATTTCTTATTTTCTGCACATGAGAACAATAATGTACAATATTTGAACAAAAGAAAATTATTTTACAAACTTCGGTTTTCACGTTTTGTACATCGCAATATAATCAGACTATTCCAATCAAACTATCATTATTACATAGCATCAAAACGAAATATTCCCTTAGTAGAGAGTGAAAGCTGTTTGACTGTTACTGTATGGTACTGTACAGATGGTTTTGTGCACAGACAACTACTTTATTTATAAACACTGCCAACAGATCACTACGATAAAACTGAAAGTATCACGTTTTGCCGCCATATTAATACATGTAAGGAGGATAACTCTGGAAAGTACACTGGTTTTTGTACCAAATGTGTGTCCCTATTGCTCTAGATAGTGAACTGCAGAGATCAGTCTATTTTAAGGGAAATCTCAGTAATATTCATGAAGTTAATCACCGCCAAAACATTGTTTGAACAACCATTAATGCCAGTGACCAGATTTCAAAATAAACTCAGGCAACAGGTAGTTAGTATTGTTTACATTTTTACTATTAGTGATGACTGTTAATTTAACTAAGTGGACTGTTGTCTTGGCATGTGAGTGAGATCGTACACCTTTTCGCATAACGAAAACCGTTCTAATGCCAAAAAAAAAAGGTTATAAAAAATAAATGTCAAATTAACATATTTGAGTATAAATACATGGCATACTTCAACAATAAAACTTGTAAAATAATCCCCAAAACTAATATTTTTTGGTGAAATTTTTTTACCCTCTTATAAGTCGACCCCCCAAGTTATAAAATAATTTTTGGGTGAAAAAAATTCGACTTATAGGCGAAGATATACGGTACTTATTATTTTGCAATCACTGTATTCATTAGTGAGATATGACGACCATATTAATTTTTATATTTCCGGTCATAGACGAAAAATATAGGTCACGTGACGTAAACCCAACTCGACTAGATTTAGTACAGTGTATACAAATAACATTTTGTATCACAATAAAGATACAAACCATATATACATGTATGTATTTATGAATAAGAATTTAGAAATACTTTTTAAATGTCACAAAATGTAGCTAGCATCTTACAAAGAATGACGTCATGTATATTGTATAATATTATACTGCAAAAAGCCTTTCTAGGTTAATGGTACTTGAAATGTGTATAAAAACTGGAATACATAATGATTTTCTTTTCAACTTCACCTGTCCTCAACAAATGCCTTTTAAGGATCTGGCACCTGCACTGGACGGTGATTTAGATAGGCTTGGGAAGCATCCCTCAAATCACCATCCAGTGCAGGTGCCAGATCCATAAAAGCATTTGTTGAGGACAGGTGAAGTATCTATAAAAGTTTTCTCCATTTTTGACTATTATTGTTGGATTGCAGGATAAATAAAATAACCAATTAGTGCCTTAAGATATCGACTTCATCTCGTTCAAGGGTCGAGACGTAGCCAAGTGGTAAAGCGCTAGCTTGATGCGCGGTTGGTTTGGGATCGATCCCTGTCAGTGGGCCCATTGGGCTATTTCTCGCTCCAGCCAGTGCACCATGACTGGTACATCAAAGGACGTGGTATGTGCTATCCTGTCTATAGGATGGTGCATATAAAAGATCCCTTGTTGCTAATCGAAAAGAGAAGCCCGTGAAGTGGCGAAAGCGGGTTTCCTCCCTCAATATCTGTGTGGTCCTTAACCATATGTCCGACATCATATAACCATAAATAAAATGTGTTGAGTGCATTGTTAAATAAAACATTTCCTGCTCTGGTCGAATCGAGAATGCCGCCCAGCACAGCCATTCTAACCTTCACAGGATAACACCCAGTATCTTGAGGCAGTAACCAGTTATTCTCTATTTAAACACCAAATAACCATAATTGTATACTAAAATGGCTTTAAATAAACATTCCTTTCATTTTTTGTATTAGGGCAAGCTCATCGTGGGCCACAACATGTTGCTTGATGTGCTGCACCTCATCAATCAGTTCTGCATCCACTTGCCCAAGGTTTGTGATGACCACGTCATTTACTTTCATATTTACATCCAGTATTCAATTAGGTTTCAAGAACCACTTGTGAAAATCCCCTCAATACTGTTATCTTGTAATGACTTAACAATTCACACAAGTTCTGTTGCTAATATTTATAATAAGTTATTTCATCTTTATTCGCTGTTGTTGTGTAAAACCTAATAAAAAATACATCTTCAAAGTTATCTGACTCATGATTGTGTCCGACTCATGATCAGTTTATTTTTATTTATTTTCTAAGCATTTTTCACTTTATCAAACTGTTGTTTATGGGCGGCATGTAGTCCAGTGATAAAACGCTCGCTCGATGCGCGGTCGGTCTGGGATTGATCCCCGTCGGTGGACCCATTGGGCTATTTCTCATTCCAGCCAGTGCACCACGACTGGTATATCAAAGACCGTGGTATGTACTACCCTGTCTATGGGATGGTGCATATAAAAGATCCCTTGCTGCTAATCGAAAAGAGTAGCCCATGAAGTGGCGACAGTGGGTTTTCTCTCTCAATATCTGTGTGGTCCTTAACCATATGTCTGATACCATATAACTGTAAATAAAATGTGTTGAGTGTGTCATTAAATAAAACATTTTCTTCTTCTTCTTTTTATCAAACTGTTGTTAACTGTTGTTTGTTTGTTAATGTTATTTTCCAGGAATACGAAGAGTTTAAATCCCTCACCCGGTGTGTCTTTCCAAGGTATTTTTCATATTAATCTCTTGGTCCAGTTTTGTAAAAATATGAATTTTTCAGTGTTCAATGTTGTGAAATATATTTAAAATTTATTAGTAATGTTTTGATGATCAATTATAGTCGAAACGTGATTGATTGGATTTTAGCTGTGGTAATTAATTCTGAAAATCTGTAATCAGTTGTATGAAATGTTGGCTGATTACTCCTGTAGTGTAGATAATGAAACGTGAAATCTGCTGGAATTTGGATTTGTCTTTATCTGTGCATAAAGAAACAATAACCGGTACGGATACTAAAAATAAATTTGTGGAATATTTAGGATCTGTCTGAGTAAACACAGCAATAGGTCCTTAGTTATAATAATTCAAATCTTTCCTAAATTCATTTATATTCCAACCTATTGTATAATTTAAAACATGATTGGTTGATGCAAACCAGTTATAGCTTTCGATGATGAAATTCAACAAATTCCCAATGCAAATGTGTATAAAAAGGGTTTTAGAACCCTGCTTACCTACCCCACCCACCTCCATGAGGAATTATCAACATTAGAAATATTTATTGTACAGCTACCACCCTTGAAATACTTCAAATGCCTCCAGATGTATTCTTGTGATCTCCTCCCTCCCTCCCCCCACCCCCACACACCATCACTACCACCACCCAAGAACAGCTCTTCTTAAAAGTATCTTTAACTTGAATTATTTTTCTTGCAGGTTACTTGATACGAAGCTGATGGCAAGCACAAACCCATTAAAGGTATTTTATTAATGTTTGTGCATTGTTCAACTCTTCTGCTTGCCAGGGCCCATGCTTAACAAACTCAATCTCTAATGACGTCACACGCATACAATTTGTATGGCGTTGTCATGACATTAGTGTCTCAGACTCTATTAGAGTCTCGAGTCTAGACTCTAAATGTTTTATAAGCACCAGGCCAGGTAGAAAAACGAAAGTGTGTATACTTAGGAAGCTAAATTGTGCAGTTGAGAACATGATGCTTGGGGTTTGGATATGTAGTATTTGTCTGCCTGATTGCACCGTCTCGGTCACATTCAGCAAATATACCATATTTTATAATAAATTAGCAGGTACATTTTTTCATTTATAAAGTTAATTAGTTATTAAGTTTCTGTTTTGCTAAGACAATGAATTTGTCCCTACATTTGTCTAGTAAAATAAGCCAAATTGTTTACAATTTGATTTCACCAGCTTAAACCCTGACAGTGAATACATTTCTAGTATTTCATTCCAAGCTATATTTAGTGAACTATTGAAGAGTACAGATGAAGAGTAATTCAGAAACATGTAGCACTTTTGAAACATGTTTTTTGGTTAAATTAATACATTGTAGAAATGTTGAGTCACTTTTTCTGTATTTTACTTGGAATATTGTGCCTATTTGTACAACGAGCATATCAAGTTAAATTGTTTTCCTCATATGCAATCTGTGGGTCACATTTGCGTAGTGCTTGATCAAAATTATCAAATGTTTGACATCCAGTAGCCAATGATTAATTAATCAATGTGCTCTAGTTGAACAAAGCAAACTTTAACTTTATATAGTGCTCGAGTTATAAAAGTGTATTTCCAGGCCCCTATGGATCCTAAGTTATCTCCCTTATATAAACCAGAACATTCTCAAATTTATTTATATTTATGGTGTTTTTCATTTTGACATGAGTACATGGACCAACCTAGAGTGATGGTTTTTCTGTGTTTATTTTATAAGACTTTACTCTTCCCCCTCCCTCTCCCCCACCCCCCACTATACATACATACACACCACACATCACCTTTTCTGCAAGGCAGATACATAAAAATTGTCAGTGAAGGTGCAAAAAAGTTTAAAATTCATGATATATTAATAGATGATTTATTTTTTACAGGCCAATTAAATTTGAATGATGTTAAATGTACTTGGTCTCTTTACAATAATGTTGACTATTTCTTTCTAAGACATAGAGGTTTTTTGGGGGTGAGGTTTTTTTTGCAAGAAATGTAGATATTTAAACTAATATTAAATTAAACTGACTACCAATCTCCTTCAGTAATGTTCATACAGTACACCGGCCTCGGTGGCGCAGTAGTTAAGCCGTCGGTCTCCAGACTGGTAGGTACTGGGTTCGGATCCAAGTCGAGGCATGGGATTTTTAATCCAGATACCGATTCCAAACCCTGAGTGAGTGCTCCGCAAGGCTCAATGGGTAGGTGTAAACCACTTGCACCTACCAGTGATCCATAACTGGTTCAACAAAGGCCATGGTTTGTACTATCCTGCCTGTGGGAAGCATAAATAAAAGATCTCTTGCTGCCTATGGTAAAATAGTAGCCTATGTGGCGGTAACGGGTTTCCTGTAAAAAAAAAAAACCCAGTGTCAGAATGACCATACATGTATGTTTGATGTCCAATAGCCAATGATAAGATAAAAAATCAATGTTAAATAAAACAAACTTTACTTTACTTTGTTCATACAGTACATGTTTGGATAATATAAATATTGGGTCTTTTTCTAGAATCATATTCATAACTCAACACTGGGTGACTTGAAGAAGATCCTGGAATATAGCCCATTTACAAAGCCCAAGGTTGGTATGTACATGTAAATACATTTATTTCTTTTCTTCTTTTGATATATACTCTTCAAAAGAAGAAACGCAAAACCACATTGTCGTAATATTTGGAGAATTGATTTAATTATTGAATGGTGAGTCCGATAATTACCAAATGTTGCAGGATTGTTCACAATTCACTCTAGTCCATTGTGAGTAAGTGATAGGATACACCACCAAGGTCAAGGTCATCTGGAGTCAATACCGGGTGTGGCCTCCGTGTGTGTTGACAACTGCCTGGCACCGCCTGCCCATTGAAGCAACCAGAGTACGGATGACGTCCCGGGGGATGGTGGCCCACTCGGCCTGCAAGGCTGCTGCCAGCTCGGGTAGGGTCTGGGGCTGTGGTTGTCGCTGTCGGAGGCGTCGGTCCAACTCGTCCCATAGATGCTCAATTGGGTTCAAATCCAGTGATATCGATGGCCAAGGAAGGACATTAATGTTGTTGTTCTGTAGGAAAGCCGTTGTGAGACGTGCTGTGTGAGGCCTGGCGTTGTCATGTTGGAACACTGCGTTGGCGTTGGCCATAACTGGAACGATGTGTGGCCGGAGGATTTGGTCAATGTAGCCCTGTGCATTCAGGTTGCCCTGCACGTGGACCAGGTCAGTTCTGCCAGTGTGTGAGATGGCTGCCCACACCATGACACTACCCCCGCCGAATCTGTCCACTTCCTGCACGCAGTTTGCCGCATAACGTTCACCACGACGCCTATACACGCGACATCTTCCATCATGACGTCGGAGCAGAAATCGGGACTCGTCACTGAACCACACCTGTCTCCATCGCAGTTGAGGCCATTGTCGATGAATCTGGCACCACTGCAGTCGGAGTCGACGGTGTTGTGGTGTTAAGATGACACCTCGAACTGGACGTCTGGCACGAATTCCTACCTCACGTAGGCGGTTCCGTACGGTCTGGTCGGATATCCTGCGCAAACCTGGTATTGCTGCGGCTGTGGAGGTGGCAGTAGTCAATCGTTCCCGAAGGTAGCGTACCCGGATGTAGCGGTCCTGCCCGGGGGTAGTGACCCGTGGTCGACCGGATCTAGGGAGGTCACGTGTTGATCCATGTTGCTGGTAACGGTCCCACAGTCTGGAGATGGTGCTTGGGGACACATGGAATGCCCTGGCAACGGCCGTTCTGGATTCGCCTGCGTCTAGTCGGCCGATGGCATTGTTTCTCTGCGGTTCACTGAGACGTGGCATGTCCTGGATTGTCAACTGTCGGCCAGATACAGAGGCCAGGCAAGCGAACACCCTGCACTTTTATACTGTCGGTGTTCATGTTGCACGTGCAGACAACGCACATGCAGTGGTGACATGGTTTGCACGTGGCTGCGTTTTTGCGAATATTCACATTTTGGAACTTTATTGTACAGTAGCTGTGTTTTATCGAATGTAACCGTGGGAATGTGTTTGGGACATGCAATGACCTTATATTCACAAAGCATGAACCAGTAGGAAACATAAAATCGGAGTTATAACCCATTTGTACCCTTTTGTGTTTCTTTTTTTGAAGAGTATATATATATATAATCTGTGCATCCGATTGTTTGATGTCTGCAGTTCATTGAGAATTTGATTTTTGTTATCATTAATTCATATATGCGATGCTCATAAATTTAAATACAGATACGCCTTTTCATTAATTGTGAACCCATTATGACCAAGATGTGCAAATAAAAACTGTTTTTTAACTACTGAATAGAATAAACACCAAGTACCATACAAAACATGATTTCGCTAGTCCCCTGTGTGTCGCACAAACTATGACCCTTAATGTATGTAAGTTCCACTGAGTGATATTTTTTAATACATGGTCACTTGAGCAATTGAGTTGTTTCTTTTTGACCCAAGGTGGGATGTAACCCAGTGGTAAAGCCTGCTTGATGCGCAGTCGGTTTAAGGTCGGTCTCCATCGGTGGGCCCATTGGGCCACTTGTTGTCCTAGCTAGTGCACCACGACTGGTATCTCAAATGCTGTGGTATGTGCTATCCTGTCTGTAGGATGGTGCATATAAAAGATCCATTCCTGCATTAAGAAAAATATAGCGGGTTTTCTCTGATGACTACATGTCAGGAGTTCCAAATGTTTGACATCCAACAGCCGATGATTCATTAATCAATGTGCTCTGATGGTGTCGTTAAACAAAACAAAATTTTAACTATTTTATTCATTTTCCATATATTAACAGGTATTCACCCACACTCAAAGTCTGGTTTAGTGAATTAAGTTATACTACTTGAAAAAATGTTTTATTTCTGTTTTGTCAGAAGAGTATTAATGTATGTATGTCATTCTCAAGTTCACATTTTCTCTGAATGTAGCAGAATTAAAACATGCTAAGCAGAGCCTTTATTTTTCTTTTATTCTTTGTTAGGTGATACTGATAATTTATGTGGAAGGGTGTTTGATTTTAGGTACATGTCTTAACATAAAAATATGTGTATTTTTGGTTTTAAATATTTTATACTGTGTCCAAATGTTGTTCTTTTTTCATTGTTTCTTTGTTTAGATCTCCCAGAAGAGTTTTCTCGGTACAGTGGTAATGAACATCTGCATGAAGCGGGATACGATGCTTATATCACCGGTCTCTGTTTCATCTCCATGTCTAACTACTTAGGTATGTTTATATCACCGGTCTCTGTTTCATCTCCATGTCTAACTACTTAGGTATGTTTATATGACCGGCCTCTGTTTCATCTCCATGTCTAACTACTTGGGTATGTTTATATGACCGGCTTCTGTTTCATCTCCATGTCTAACTAATTGGGTATGTTTATATGACTGACTTCTGTTTCATCTCCATGTTTAACTACTTGGGTATGTTTATATGACCGGCCTCTGTTTCATCTCCATGTCTAACTACTTAGGTATGTTTATGTTATCAGCCTCTGTATCATCTCCATGTCTAACTATTTAGGTATGTTTATATCACCGGCCTCTGTTTCATCTCCATGTCTAACTACTTAGGTATGTTCATATCACCGGCCTCTGTTTCATCTCCATGTCTAACTACTTAGGTATGTTTATGTTACCGGCCTCTGTTTCATCTCCATGTCTAACTACTTAGGTATGTTTATATCACCGGCCTCTGTTTCATCTCCATGTCTAACTACTTAGGTATGTTCATATCACCGGCCTCTGTTTCATCTCCATGTCTAACTACTTAGGTATGTTTATGTCACCGGCCTCTGTTTCATCTCCATGTCTAACTACTTAGGTATGTTTATGTTACCGGCCTCTGTTTCATCTCCATGTCTAACTACTTAGGTATGTTTATGTTACCGGCCTCTGTTTCATCTCCATGTCTAACTACTTAGGTATGTTTGTGTCACCGGCCTCTGTTTCATCTCCATGTCTAACTACTTAGGTATGTTTAGGTATGTTTATGTTACCGGCCTCTGTTTCATCTCCATGTCTAACTACTTAGGTATGTTTATATCACCGGCCTCTGTTTCATCTCCATGTCTAACTACTTAGGTATGTTTGTGTCACCGGCCTCTGTTTCATCTCCATGTCTTAGGTATGTTTACTTAGGTATGTTTCTCCATGTCTAACTACTTAGGTCTGTTTCATCTCCATGTCTAACTACTTAGGTATGTTTAGGTATGTTTATGTTACCGGCCTCTGTTTCATCTCCATGTCTAACTACTTAGGTATGTTTAGGTATGTTTATGTTACCGGCCTCTGTTTCATCTCCATGTCTAACCACTTAGGTATGTTTATATCACCGGCCTCTGTTTCATCTCCATGTCTAACTACTTAGGTATGTTTGTGTCACCGGCCTCTGTTTCATCTCCATGTCTAACTACTTAGGTATGTTTGTGTCACCGGCCTCTGTTTCATCTCCATGTCTAACTACTTAGGTATGTTTAGGTATGTTTATGTTACCGGCCTCTGTTTCATCTCCATGTCTAACTACTTAGGTATGTTTGTGTCACCGGCCTCTGTTTCATCTCCATGTCTAACTACTTAGGTATGTTTGTGTCACCGGCCTCTGTTTCATCTCCATGTCTAACTACTTAGGTATGTTTGTGTCACCGGCCTCTGTTTCATCTCCATGTCTAACTACTTAGGTATGTTTGTGTCACCGGCCTCTGTTTCATCTCCATGTCTAACTACTTAGGTATGTTTAGGTATGTTTATGTTACCGGCCTCTGTTTCATCTCCATGTCTAACTACTTAGGTATGTTTATGTTACCGGCCTCTGTTTCATCTCCATGTCTAACTACTTAGGTATGTTTGTGTCACCGGCCTCTGTTTCATCTCCATGTCTAACTACTTAGGTATGTTTGTGTCACCGGCCTCTGTTTCATCTCCATGTCTAACTACTTAGGTATGTTTGTGTCACCGGCCTCTGTTTCATCTCCATGTCTAACTACTTAGGTATGTTTGTGTCACCGGCCTCTGTTTCATCTCCATGTCTAACTACTTAGGTATGTTTGTGTCACCGGCCTCTGTTTCATCTCCATGTCTAACTACTTAGGTATGTTTATGTTACCGGCCTCTGTTTCATCTCCATGTCTAACTACTTAGGTATGTTTGTGTCACCGGCCTCTGTTTCATCTCCATGTCTAACTACTTAGGTATGTTTGTGTCACCGGCCTCTGTTTCATGTTTATGTTTAGGTATGTTTAGGTATGTTACCGGCCTCTGTTTCATCTCCATGTCTAACTACTTAGGTATGTTTATATCACCGGCCTCTGTTTCATATCCATGTCTAACTACTTAGGTATGTTTGTGTCACCGGCCTCTGTTTCATCTCCATGTCTAACTACTTAGGTATGTTTAGGTATGTTTATGTTACCGGCCTCTGTTTCATCTCCATGTCTAACTACTTAGGTATGTTTATGTTATCGGCCTCTGTTTCATCTCCATGTCTAACTACTTAGGTATGTTTATGTTACCGGCCTCTGTTTCATGTCCATGTGACAGTGCTGGTAATAAGGGCTTACCACGAAAAACATTATAAGCATGTTCCCCTAGACAGGACAGTACATACCACAGCCTATGACGTACCAGTCATGGGAGAGAAAAAACTCCAGAATCCATTAAGGGTGATTGATCCTTGGAACCACTGCTCCTCAGGTGAGCACTATACCAGTAACAATCAGCTGGGTCAAAGTTCAAAGGGACCTAAACATAAAATTTAAATTTAAATAATCGAAACAAAATATCATAAACCAGTTAAATAACTGTTCAAATAATGATCAACAAGAATACTTCATCAGGCAGCCTGGTGCTTGAAAGATGTATGGGGGTGCCTGTAAAATTTAAGTTCCACAGTTTTGTGCGAAACTAGATGTATTGCAAAAACATCTGGTTATATCCAAAATGAGCCACTTTTTCAGTTAATACTTAATATTTATATAATAAATATAAAAACTTACAGTGTATATGAGTTGTTTTCCTTACCATGTATGAATGAATGTTTAATGTCGTGGTTAAGCCATCGGACATAAGGCTGGTGGGTACAGGGTTCGCAGCCCAGTACCGGCTCGCACCCAAAGCACATTTTACTGACTCAGTGGGTATGTGTAAGACCACTACATCCTTTTGTCTCTCACTAACAACTAACCCACTGTCCTGGACAGACAGCCCAGATAGTTTAGGTTGTGTGTGTGCCCAGGACAGCTTGCTTGAACCTTAATTGGATATAAGCACGAAAATAAGTTGAAATGAAAATAATGACACCCCAGCACAAAAATACACATCGGCTATTGGGTGGCCCTTCCCAGGTAAATATTTCATCATTGGTATCTACTTACATAGTATTTCTGAATGTGAAGGAAGGAAGTGGTTTATTTAGCGATGTACTTTCTGTATGTGAATGCAATGACTCTTAATTTAATTTGATTTTATTGTTCCAAGTGTTTACTAAATAACATTATAGATCACTCTTTTGTAACGTTCCCGTCACTATGTTTATTTAATATTGTTCATGCAGAATATGTTTGGTCAATATAAACCTGAGTGTTATAGTCTGTTCCAAATTACATATGTTTTGCATTAAAGTTGTAAATAAATCTCATATTTCTATCTATAACAGGTCATTTATTGTCATTTTTTCTACCGGTTGTTTGAATATCATAACAGGTCATGATAATACTGACACATTTTTATGGTTTTTATTCCAGGGATTTTCATAACCAATATATAAGACTGAAAAATCACCTGGGTATAATTTTGATTAGTACTTTAATTGTCTGTTATTGTAGATACAGCAGTTTTGTATTTGATTTTATTTCATTTCAACTTATTTTTCATGCATATATCCAATTAAAGTTCAAGCATGCTGTCCTGGGCACACACCTCAGCTATGTGGGCTGTCTATCTGGGACAGGGAGTTAATTGTTAGTGGTTAGTGAGAGAGATCAGGGTGTAGTGGTCTTACACTCACTCTGGGTGGGAGCCGGTACCGGGCTGCGAACCCTGCACCTATCAGCCATATATCTGATGGCTTAATTTTTAAACCTAGATTGCAATGCAAAACAACAAAGTTTTAATTACTTTGGTTGCTGCTAGTCTGGGTTTGGATACAATAGCAGTTTTCAATCATGGAATGAAGTTGGATATAGCTGTCACCTTTTTCATGGTATTTAATTAAGCTTTATTATTTTCCAACTTCAAAATTAGTTTGGGCAGGATGTAACCCAGGGGTTATATGTTTAAAACCTACAAGTACATTTTTTTTTTATATATACTATGCACATGTATATAGAGGTTATTACCAGAGTGTTTTTCTGTATCATCCGAGAGTGCACCACGACTGGTATATCAAGGCTGTGGTATTTGTTATCCTGTCTGTGGGATGGTGCATATAAAAGATCACTTGCTGCTAATCAAAAAGAGTAGCCCATGATGTGGCAACGGTGGGTTTCCTCTCTCAACTGTCAGTGTGGTCCTTAACCATATGTCCGACTCCATATAACCATAAATAAAATGTGTTGAGTGTGTCATTACATAAAACATTTCCTTCCTTCAATTAATTTACATCTAATTCGCAAAGTTATAAAATTCTGAAAGTATGTGATTTGAAAAATATCACATACTTTGATTACACTGGATATGCTAGAAAATATATGATGAACAATATTATTAAAATTTATGTTATACTATTTATATGAATTATAATCTCTACAAGTTTTGTAGTACATGTAATACATAGATCTTCTTATCTGTATTTCTATGACAGGACTTTCAAATAGACATACCAGTGAATGTTTTGTTCAGTATCGCCTTTCTTATCACTACACAAGGTTCAGAGATCGCTACACAACTTAAACAGTATACAGTAGATGCTAATCAATTTTCAACTGACTAGAAATGTTGCTGATTAAATATTTTGAACACAAAGTGCCGAAGTTACAAAGCTTTAGACTTACATGTGTGTAACTACATACATTTACTATGCTTAAGAAAAACAAGCTTCGTAAATTCGGCCCAAAATGGGTGATGGACATAGCCCATTGGTACAGCACTCACTTGATGCGCGATCGATCTAGGATCGGTGGGCCCATTGCGCTATTTCTCATTCCAGCCAGTGCTCCACAACTGGGCCCATTGGGCTATTTATCATTCCAGCCAGTGCTCCACAACTGGTGTAATAAAGTCAGTGGTATGTACTATCCTGCCTGTGGGATGGTGCATATAAAAGATCCCTTGCTGCTAATCAAAAAGAGCAGCCCATGAAATGGTGATGGGGGTTTCCTCTTTCAGTATCTGTGTGGTCCTTAACCATATGTCCAAAGTCATTTAACCATATATACAATGTGTTGAGTGTGTAGTTAAATAAAACATTTGTTTCCTTCGTCCCAAAATGTTCCCTGCACACCCCTTTATTACCTTTGAATCAAATGTTTGAATGTATTGGTCATCTTAACTATAGTTTATTGGTCATTAATTTTTGTTTATGTCCCAGTTGGGTGTGTGGTTAACGTCATTAGTAATGAAATGCATACAGGTGCTGTAGGTTCAAATCCTGACCATTCACACTTTGTGTTTTTTATTATATGTAATAAATAATACTTCCGACACATCATTAGTTCGTCCTTGTTGTATCTTATATTTGCAGGATCTTGTCAGAATCCACCAAAGGAATACATTCCTCCAAAATCTCAGCTGATCGAGCCTTTCATCAACAAGTAGGTCTTAATATTATTTATTACACCAGTGGGCACTCATAACCAGCCAAATAAAAATCATAATTTCTCACTGACAAATGCATTTAATATTGTTGGTCGATTTGACAGTTACAAACCATTGACTTTGTCTTTACTAAATATGATGTCATTCCGATTTGCCAGACAATACTCATTGACATCTTGTACATGTAGGTCAAAGAGTTTGCATTTACAGCTCTTAATTTGTATTGTTTGTTTTTGTTGTGGTTTTGGGTAATTATCATGTAACATAATATACCATAACCATGATTACAACAAAAAAAAACTGTGGCATACGAAAATAAAAAACAATTGGTTTCCCATTAAATATGAAATCCTGAGGCCTAAAACAAGAATTGCCCTTAATACCACACACCATGTTGTCGTTTCTGAAACGGCGCTAATTTGTACACGTTATATTCCAGATTGTTTCTGATGCGTGTTTCCGACATTCCCTATATAAATCTGAGTGGAGCTGATTGTAAGTTGTCACACACACACACACACACACACACACACTCTCTCTCTCTCTCTCTCTCTCTCTCTCTCTCTCTCTCTCTCTCTCTCTCTCTCTCTCTCTCTCTCTCTCTCTCTCTCTCTCTCTCTCTCTCTCTCTCTCTCTCAGACACCACAAACAAGTAACACAGAAATGAAGATAGTTTTATTATGACATCACAGATGTTTATAACACAAGCCTCACTGAGCATTAAACTGAATGCCCGCAAATCAGTTTGTAAATGATGGCATTATAGTGCCATTATTTGATTGTCCATCATCAAATTCTAAAACTACGACCCATTCGTAAAAAAATTATTGTCTGGGGAAAAAAGTACAATCACTCGCAGTTTAAAAAAAAATAATGTGGTCATAATTACTATTATAGATATATAGAAGAAATATAGTATTAAGTGTTTATTTCTTAAGTGAAACTGTATCAATAACTATAAACCTTTGTTAATTACCTAGACCTGTATATATGTCTATGTTCAACAGAGTATCATTTCACTTAGAAATTTGCCACAAATATTAATTGAATCTTTATTTTCAGTACAAATGAGTCGAGAACATGTGTTTCACATTACATTTCCAAAGGAGTGGAAGACCTCAGACATTCATGAATTATTTTCACCTTATGGTAAGCATTTAACTGCACACAAGTAGTTTGTATCCATCTAGTATGTAGTTACATGTGTAACTACATACATTTACAATGTTTAAACACCTGTGTTAGACTTACACGCATGTAACTACATACATTTACAATGTTTAAACACCTGTGTTAGACTTACACGCATGTAACTACATACATTTACAGTGTTTAAACACCTGTGTTAGACTTACACGCATGTAACTACATACATTTACAGTGTTTAAACACCTGTGTAAGTCTTACACGAGTGTAACTACATACATTTACAATGTTTAAACACCTGTGTAAGTCTTACACGAGTGTAACTACATACATTTACAGTGTTTAAACACCTGTGTTAGACTTACACGCATGTAACTACATACATTTACAGTGTTTAAACACCTGTGTAAGTCTTACACGAGTGTAACTACATACATTTACAGTGTTTAAACACCTGTGTAAGTCTTACACGCTTGTAACTACATACATTTACAGTGTTTAAACACCTGTGTAAGTCTTACACGCTTGTAACTACATACATTTACAGTGTTTAAACACCTGTGTTAGACTTACACGCTTGTAACTACATACATTTACAGTGTTTAAACACCTGTGTAAGTCTTACACGCATGTAACTACATACATTTACAGTGTTTAAACACCTGTGTAAGTCTTACACGCATGTAACTACATACATTTACAGTGTTTAAACACCTGTGTTAGACTTACACGCATGTAACTACATACATTTACAATGTTTAAACACCTGTGTTAGACTTACACGCATGTAACTACATACATTTACAGTGTTTAAACACCTGTGTAAGTCTTACACGAGTGTAACTACATACATTTACAATGTTTAAACACCTGTGTAAGTCTTACACGAGTGTAACTACATACATTTACAGTGTTTAAACACCTGTGTTAGACTTACACGCATGTAACTACATACATTTACAGTGTTTAAACACCTGTGTAAGTCTTACACGAGTGTAACTACATACATTTACAGTGTTTAAACACCTGTGTAAGTCTTACACGCTTGTAACTACATACATTTACAGTGTTTAAACACCTGTGTAAGTCTTACACGCTTGTAACTACATACATTTACAGTGTTTAAACACCTGTGTTAGACTTACACGCTTGTAACTACATACATTTACAGTGTTTAAACACCTGTGTAAGTCTTACACGCATGTAACTACATACATTTACAGTGTTTAAACACCTGTGTAAGTCTTACACGCATGTAACTACATACATTTACAGTGTTTAAACACCTGTGTTAGACTTACACGCATGTAACTACATACATTTACAGTGTTTAAACACCTGTGTTAGACTTACACTCATGTAACTACATACATTTACAGTGTTTAAACACCTGTGTAAGTCTTACACGAGTGTAACTACATACATTTACAATGTTTAAACACCTGTGTAAGTCTTACACGAGTGTAACTACATACATTTACAGTGTTTAAACACCTGTGTAAGTCTTACACGCTTGTAACTACATACATTTACAGTGTTTAAACACCTGTGTAAGTCTTACACGCTTGTAACTACATACATTTACAGTGTTTAAACACCTGTGTAAGTCTTACACGCATGTAACTACATACATTTACAGTGTTTAAACACCTGTGTAAGTCTTACACGCATGTAACTACATACATTTACAGTGTTTAAACACCTGTGTAAGTCTTACACGCATGTAACTACATACATTTACAGTGTTTAAACACCTGTGTAAGTCTTACACGCATGTAACTACATACATTTACAATGTTTAAACACCTGTGTTAGACTTACATGCATGTAACTACATACATTTACAATGTTTAAACACCTGTGTTTACGAAAAAACAGGCTTTGTAAATATGTTTAAACAACACTGTCTACAAAGAAATATTGACATTTTGGCAAATATTTTAACCTTTTTAAATTGAAGATTAAGTAAAACTGATTACAACTGTTCATTTGTTAAAGTATTTTGAGTAAGACATGCACCTAACTGTCTTGTGAATTAACCACTCTTCTCAGCTTACATGAAGACTCTTTCTTAGACCTATTTCCTGGGGAACTCTTACAGTGTGCCTAAAAGTAAAAGAGACAATCTTGAAACTTAAGTGAAGGTAGATTTATATGTGTAGATAATATTTATTAGTCTTCACCAGGAAAGGTGAGTGATCACTCTGAACATTTATTGCCTTGCAATAAACAAAGGTAATAAATTTATTTGAAACATTGTGCAATTTCTTGCCTGGCATCATTTCAGGAGAGTGATTCTCAACTCACCTTGATTTTTCTCATGGCGAAAACTGACTATGATTGAATGCCCCACTACACCCTCAACAATTATTTAAAATAATTAAATACTAGGTAATGTGCCAAGATTCACAGACAGATTTTAATCAGTTTTAACGCCTCTGGCCCAAAATAAATAGCAAACCAATTTGGTGCGTACATGTACATAATGACGGTAGTGTACATCATAGGGCATCACCACTATACCTTTTTGTCACAACTATGAGACAGGGCGTAGTTCAGTAGTACAGCGCTCGCTTGATGCACAGCCAATCTGGGATCGATCCCCATCGGTGGGCCCATTGGGCTATTTCTCGTTCCAGCCAGTGCACCACGACTGATATATCAAAGGCTGTGATATGTGTTATCCTGTCTGTGGGATGGTGCATTTATAAAAGATCCCTTGCTGCTAATCGAAAAGAGTAGCCCATGAAGTGGTGACAGTGGGTTTCCTCTCTCAATACCTGTGTGGGGTCCTTAAAGATAGGGTCAACTCAAACAAGAGCCTTATGTGTTGGAAAGATGCATACCCAGACCACTAACACATACTGACACTTTAACAAATGAAAAATGCGTAATTTTAGAGTTAATAAAAAAAACATGATTATTCCTGCTAACTGGGGGCAGCCATTTTGTTTCGTTTTTGTGATGTCCGGTGGTATAGCTTGGGGCGAAGTGATGTTAGCTCCGTCCATCTCCTCTATGCACAGTGTAAACAAACACTCTTAATTTACGACAAGGCACTTTGCTTTCATCAACCTGACTTGTAAAACAACATACATAAATAACTTGATAGTATAATAAACTATTTAACTAAATATATTTCAGTTTGCATCAATAGAACGAAATGAATTTATAGTATTTTTCTTTTTTTAAAAAAAGAAGAAAAAAAGAGCATATTATTAGGCTTATTGGTAGGGTACGTTCGAGCAAAAATGACTACTCACAATACCCAAGTGATACTTTTCTTTTCTTTGGGACGACGTAATTGGTCAGTTTTGTGATTTTAGATGGGAAAGTCTACTTAATCAAGGGTTTTACAGAATTACTTACAGTAATAAAGCAGGAAGGGATTATCACACAATACCCTGTGATCTTAATAAAAGAGGCACGTCTTTTTAGTGTTTGGGGACCGTCTAAATATACACCTGCCAATCAGGAACCACAGGTACAAGCCACGAAAAGAAAAGACCAATTAACCAAGAAAACACTCCGATTATTATTTCAGTACCTGGGTTAATTTATGTACAAAACATAATACAATTATTTCAACATTTTGACAATGGTGGTTTATTTTGTATTGAAAAATAATATACTATAACTGTTGCTGGCTTACTGGGATGGATATTATTACAGAACATTGCGATGTATCCACAAAAATCAGGTATGTTTTGTTTCTTCAGTTCGAAGACTAATTCCTGACATGACACGTTAGGTATTACGTAACCACCAACTCGCCATTCACTGGGATGGTACAAAATGGCCATTATATATAATAGCTGTCGCATTTAACCGTTTTCCCCCCCCCCCCGCGCCCCCCCCCCCCCCCCCCCCCCCCCCCCCCCCCCCCCCCCCCCCCCCCCCCCCCCCCCCCCCCCCCCCCCCCCCCCCCCCCATTAATTAATTATATGATTATACTTGTTGATATTAAGCAATAATGTGCATTATATATCGTTGAATATGCATACCAGGCCAAATGTCTTAATTGTCCCCTCCTTTAACCATATGTCCGACAACATATAACAGTAAATAAAATGTGTTGAGTGCACCGTTACAGATAAAATTTGACTTTCATGGCAATTTATCCATTTTTCAGAGTTAAGCCCTTGAAAATTACTTTTACTGAGTCTTTTTTTTTCATCGCAATACATGTACCTCAGATATTGAACTGAAATTTTGTGTATAGCTTTATCACGTACAATTACAGATCAAGTTTGACTTGAATGGTGATTTACTTATTTTTGACAGTGGGATGGCACATGTAAAAGAGCTCTTTGCTACTAACGGAAAAATTTAGCAGGTTTCCTCTCTAAGACTAGATGTCAAAATTACCCAATGTTTGAAGTCCTATAGCCAATGATTAATAAAACAATGTGTTCTAGTGGTGTCATTAAACAAAACAAACTTAAAATTTTACTACTAAAGTATTGTGAAATACATTGCCCAAATTCATTCTTAGCCATTTATTATATACACTGTAATAATATAAATGGCGGTTATAGTGCTGACTTGTTTCTTTGGGCCGCACCTTAGTGTTCTGATATACAGAGTATCATATTGCCTTGTCAGCGTAATCATTGATTTCACATTCACAAAATTCACTTTCTGTTTCCTTGTGTGACTAATGCTACTTCTTGAGAACACGTCATTTCTCGGAATTGCTGTCTGGCTTATTCACCACTTGCAGTTAAGTTATGCAGTGAGTTGTTTATAGATCCTTTCTGTGATTTCATGAAGCATGTGTGTACTTGTGTTAAGGAATGAGATCAGCAGTTTCATAAGGATATGTGTAAGTATTATATTGGATGTACAGTGGCTAACGTTTATTGGTAACGCTTCATTATCTCTCTCCCCCCCCCCCCCCATAGGACGATTTGCAGGGGATATTATTAAAATGGGCAGTATTTTTCCGTCTGCCATCTATTGGTGATTCCAGAGTGCTCACCACTCCAAAACCATTCAAGATAACTTCATGAACGCAATGTTGTACACATATTAATCTATGGTTTAGAAGTGCTATAAGGGAGTTTTCTTTTTCAATATTTTTTCTGTTGGGTACCATGGAAACATATAGCCAGATTCATTGTTTCTGGAGCACAACTCTAACTCCAAAACCATTCAACATAACTCAGAGTTCGACAAATCCGCTAGCCCGACGCCCGTGGCTAGTGGTTTTTAAGTTCAGGCTAGTGAGAAACGCAAAACCACTGATGATAACATGATAACTGCATGAAATGTTGTCATTTTCAAAAAAAAAATCTGTTTCCATGGAAACAAATAGCCAGAATGACTAAATTCAGTTTCCGGAGTACTCACAACTCCAAAATTGTTCCAGACAAAATGGGGAATATTGACAGCTGTCGTCTTGTTGAAATATTTTAGCCATATTAAATTTTTCTTAAACAAAATGCAACAAAATAATTTATTATATTACTACCGTACCCTATTTTAAAAATATTACAAACTTTATAAGACTTTATGAAATGTATTTTTGATAAACACTACAATTATGAAAAACATACATGTCCATGTATCGACTAAAATTTGAGATATGCCCTCTTTAAATAATTAACTATGAAAATTTGTTTTTATATTTGCTGCCAAGTTATGGACTAAAATTTGAGATATGACCTCTTTAAATAATTAACTATGAAAATTTGTTTTTATATTTGCTGGCAATTTATAGACGAAAATTTGAGATATGACCTCTTTGAATAATTTACTGCAAAATTTGTTTTCATATTTTCTGCCAATTTTTGGATGCATACCTGACTATATCAAGGAGCTCTCAGTTTTTTTATTTATCAGCAGTTAGTGAATGTTTCCAGGTGATAAAAGTAGAACAAAGTCCATATTTTTAAAATACATTCCAAAAGGTAACTCCAGATACCTAATCAATATCAGATACCATATCAATTTTGTTTTGTTTTTTTGTTTTTTAAACAAAGTGTTAAAATCAGATCAGAAGTTACTAATCATTCTTCTTACAAATGATCACATGATGCTGACAGTTACATATGTATTACTGACAAAAGGCAGAAAATTGTCAATATATTAAAATTAATTGTTTTATGTGAATTTTTATAATTATGTCAGGAAACATCCAATGATTTGTGTATTGTTGAGTTACATAATTATGTGAATTTTTATAATTATGGCAGGAAACATCCAATGATTTGTATATTGTTGAGTTACATAATTATGTGAACTTTTATAATAATGGCAGGAAACATCCATTGATTTGTGTATTGCTGAGTTACATAATTATGTGAATTTTTATAATTATGGTGGGAAACATCCATTGATTTGTGTATTGCTGACTTACATAATTATGTGAATTTTTATAATTATGGCAGGAAACATTCGTTGATTTGTGTATTGTTGAGTTACATAATTATGTGAATTTTTATAATTATGGCAGGAAACATCCATTGATTTGTGTATTGCTGAGTTACATAATTATGTGAATTTTTATAATTATGGCAGGAAACATCCATTGATTTGTGTATTGTTGAGTTACATAATTATGAGCATTTTTATAATTTTGGCAGGAAACATCCAGATCTCCTGGTTAGATGACATATCTGCCTTTGTTTCCCTCTACAAGAAGGATAATGCTCAAGCCGGTACGTCATGAACATTTTAATTGTTACGAATTCGGTTTGTCCTTGATGTAGTCAAGAGTCGAGATGTAGGTACTACTTTTTCAGCCACAGCATCAACATTAGATACAACATTATGTTTTCATGTTTAGCTGCATTTTTCACAAAATATATTCCGACGCCATATAACTGTAAATAGAATGTGTTGAGTGTGTCGTTAAATAAAACATTTCCTTCCTTTTCACAAAATGTAAGTCATAGATAAATGAAACTTGATTTATAGTTGCATCTTTGAATATTCATCTCAATAAAAAAAAAAAAAAAATTTTTTTAATTTATTAAAGTAAAAAAAAAAAAAAAAAAAAAAATTTGTTTTCAAGTTTCTTCTTCTTTTTTTTTTAATCTTTGAGATGAACATCTAGGAAAGCAACTTTGATTGACACTCAATAAGTTTGTGGCAAGCGTGACCTTTAATTCTTCAGAATTCTTGTTATTCTAATTTGCTTTAACTCCAATGTAGGGAATGTCAGTAATACTGAGACATATAGAAAGATTATTTTGACTTATTTTGTTTGTTGTTAGCCCAGTGGTATGGCATGCATTCATAATAGCATTTTTCTGCTGATGGTGTTTAAAACATGGCCTGGTGGTATGGCATCGAACATATACATGTAGTTAAAGACCACAAAGGTAATGAGAGGAACTATGCTGCCACTACACCATGGGCTTCACTTTTCATTATGGTCATGTCAGGTCATAGGTTTTAACATGCACATTTAGAACAAGCTGTTGTAGCACATGCCTGTCATGGGCGCAGGTGTCGACCTCAGCCGGCTCCTCTGTCCAGGACAGGAAAAGGATTGGGGATGGGTGGGAGAGGGGGTCGCCCACACTGTTATGTGCAAGGGAGCTCAAGCCGCCTGATCAGGGTCGGTAGCAGACGAGGGTTGGTTTTGGTGCTATTGAATTTGCAAATGTCCCATAGGATTAAAGCCAAATAGATAATAATGTGTAATTTCTTAAAGGTAATTTTGAAGCATATTTTAGAATGGTTTATAAAAAATGAAAATGGGGCTATATGTAATTGGTTGATTTGACTTAATTGATCGAAAGGTAGCTCCTTGCTGGAACCTTTTGGGATTGGGTAGAGTGAGCCGGTATTCTTTTGTCCGACTCTGTCTGGGTGCGAGTGCAAGTGTATATTAGGGAGCCAGTTTTCTTTGGCCTGGCTCGCCATGGAACGTAGTGCAGTTTTCATTCAGTAGTAAGGAATCTTTTATATGTACCATCCTGTGGCTTTTTTACATCAGTTGTGCAACACTGGCTGGAATAAAACACTAGTCCAGTTAGCTCACTGATGGAGATCAAACCTAGATTGATTGCACTTCAGCCGAGCACTTTACCACATCCAGCACATAAACTTAGGCCCGAGACCAGACAGCTGGAGCTTAAACATTTATTGAGATGTCATTTAGAAAATATTTTTTTCCTGACCTTTCTTTGATTTTTATACTAAAATGTGTTTAAAATTGTTTCCACTGAAACCACCTTAAAATTAAATTTACATAAAAATAATTAAAATCTTCGGTCGTTAGAAGATGTGGACATTAACATGAGGAGAATAAAGAAACATATTGGTGGGATCAATCCCCGTCGGTGGGCCCATTGGGCTATTTCTCGTTCTAGCCTGTGCACCACAACTGGTATATCAAAGGCTGTGGTATGTACTACCCTGTCTGTGGGATGGTGCATATAAAAGATCTCTTGCTGCTGATTAAGAAGAGTAGCCCATGAAGTGGCGATAGCGGGTTTCCTCTCTCAATATCTGCGTAGTCCTTAACCATATGTCTGATGCCATATAACTGTAAATAAAATGTGTTGAGTGCGTCGTTAAATAAAACATTTCTTTCTTTCATGTAAAAGTGAATTTTTATTTTTTATTAGGTAAATGAAAAAGCTTTGAACGAATATGCATCAGAATTTAATATGAACTGTTAAAACCACACTGAATTCACTGAAAAATGAGAATTATGTTTGATCAAAAGCATGCTTGCCAACAAGAGTCGGTGAAGTATGAATCTAGCTTAAGGTATAAAAAAGAGAAGTCTAGCTTGGAAACTGAAAAGAATACTGGGTTGTTAAAACAGGATCAAACCAGTAGTATTTGATTGTTATGACAGTTTTAAATGTCTTTGTGCAATGGCTTTTTCGTTTTTTACAGCCCTGAAAGGTTTGTCAGCAAAGAATTCTGTTTACAGAGTGGTCACTTACGAGGCATACAAGAAGGAGATCTCACCGAAACGAGACGTCCCTGTGAGCAGGAAGCGGTCATCGGAAGATGTCGACATTGACATGGCGAACAAGAAGAGAAAGTCCCTGAATGTTCAGTGAGTACAGTAATAACTTAAACTATATTCAATTTGCAACCATTGTCGCATAGTTCCAAATAATAAATCCTTTTTTAACAACTGAAGTTACTTCTTGAATATAGCTCATTGTTGAAAATCAGTTTTTGTATATTAAATGTGGTTTTCAGTTGTCCTAATATTTGTGGTCACTCCAATTTCATTTTTTTTATATGTACGGAATAATTTGGAGGTAAATTTCAGTTTTGACTACTACCAATATTAAGATAACAAGAAACATATTTAATATAACAGACCGGCATTTTAAATATGAAAATGTATTGAATGTGTAATTTTAGTAGTTCTTAACAATGCTCTTTTAGTCAAAAACATGTTGCGGTAAAACCTGTCTAAAGTGGATCATGCTGGAGACCTAAATTTTGTCAATTTAGACAGGATCCAGATTTTAGAGGGTCTCATTTTAGAATTTAGAAAATTCTGAAGCAGGAAACTTAGCCGGTTTTGACAAGATTCTGGTTTGTCAGGGTCCGGTTTAGACAGGTTTCACTGTACAATGGCAACACACTCAGACAGCTCCTTTAAACCTTTTTGTTCCAGTTATATTAGAGGTGCTAGCCAGTAGTGATGCTTTCAAACAGGCAGCTAACAACAAACCCAACCTGGAAACCAATGGGGCCAAATTTACAATGCCTTCATGTTTTTGTCTTACACCAATGCTTTAAACACCAGGGGCCTAATTCACAAAGGAATCTTAGGCTCTGCTAGACAACAAAGCATTCACTTTGCAAGTCTTTTAGCATTGCACTGCGAGATCGCAAAGTTGCGAGAGTTTAGTGAATTAGGCCCCTGGAACCAGTTGTTCAAAGCTTAGTTAAATTAACCCTGGCTTAGTCTAATATTTTCCTTTTAATTATTATTGTATAAATACGAAATAAACTTTTAGAATTTATTATGATTGTTCTAAGACAAGTTTCAACACTATGTTTTCCAATTGTTATTTACATTGAATCAGTCTTTGGTTTTGAAAATTTCTGTTAACAATGGGTTACGTTAAGTAACATTTGAACAACTGGCCCCTGCTCTTTAGTAAAACAGGCTTGGTATAGTCGACCCACAATGCTTGCTGTAATCCAAACAACTAATTTTTCAGTAAAAATGTCTGTTCTGGTTTTTCCTGTTTTATCAATTTAACAATTCATTTAAATTTGTAAATGAACAACTAATAGCTAGGCCTAAAAAAAATATATATATATATATATATATATGAGAGAGAGAGAGAGACAGAGAGAGAGAGCAACCAAAGATAAAGACGCCATGGGAAGGGGATTACTCTGTACATGTCCGAAACAGTACATGTATATCTGGGAATCTACCTGAAACATGTACACGGGCATATGTGTACATAGAGCTGGGCAAAATCTCAGTATCGGTTATGACCACCACAAGCCCTGATAAGTTTGACAACAGTGACACATGGAAGCAATCAAACTTTGCACAACACGTTGTGGAATGTTCTGCCGCTCATCCTGCAGTGCTGTAAGAAGTTGCGGAAGTGTTGTCTGGTCAGAAATTCTGTGTAGTTGTTGCTGTTGTGGTTCGATTTCGAAGATGACACACCCGGATGTATCGATCTTGAGCAGCGGCAGTTACTCTGGGACGATCTGACCTTGGCCTGTCGTTAACACTTTGAGTGGTGTTGTACCATGCCCATAAAGCAGAGATGGTCTGTCTGGAGACGCCAAAGTGCCTTGCCACAGCTTGTTGAGTTGCCCCTGCTTGCAATCTCCCAATGACATTATTGCATTGATCTGATGTCAATATTGGCATTATTGCATTACCTACAGTGTTGTTATGCGGTCTGTTTGAATCACTGATGCTGTTGCCTTTTATGCCCCACCAATGGAGGGTTTGACATGCAAAGTTACAGAACTTCATGATGCACGTGCTTCTCTGAGGCTTGCACTTTTGCATTTCAGTACAAACATTGACTATGGCTATGTTTATGCAAATCGAACGTGTTTTATAATGTTCTTGCATCACCATTCGGTCACTTATTTGATTGTCTTTACGATGTCTTTGATTCTGTAAAACTAATCCTATAGCATTCTTTTTTTGAAGAGTATATATTATATATATATATATATATATATATATATATATATATATATATATATATATATATATATATATATATATATATATATATATATATATATATATATATTAATAGGTTTTCATCATTGATATTTTAATGTCACCCACTAAATCAATGTCTTACACTTTTGTACTTAGTTGCAATGCTAGCTCTGAATCCATCTAGCTTCATGTACATATGTTTGAATAAGAAAGTGCAACATATATGTAACTCAACTTTAGAGGGTATGGCAGTATAGGTTAAACCCACTTTGGAAATTGCAGTGCTTTGCTTTTAAAAACAAATTGTAATCTTAGCCATAACATTTACTACAACTAGTTCATTACAAAAAAACTAATCCCTTTAAAACATTCTTGGTATTATGTGAATCTCTGGTAAGCATAATACATTATTTTTATTCCTGATATATGATATTGACAATACTGAAGCACACGAGGGTAATAATCACTTTATCATATAATCTTGTTGTTGGGTTGACCATTGCAGTGTATTTGACCCTTTCGAGTTCAACCCAATGAGATTCTACTGTTTCTGGCCTTAACGGCAAGAGGTAAATATAAAAGGTGGTGGGTAAGAAAAATGGTGTGATGGGGGGGGGGGGGGGGGGGGGGGGGCCAAACACACACACAGACACACACACATACATAGGCCAGTGATTAGAGTGAACACTAATCAAGTTGTGAAAGGGTTAAATAATGGTATTGTCATTCTTTGCTGATTTGGGGTTGTTTTTGGTTGTTTTTTCTAGCTTTCTTTGCTTTGCATGTGCTTTTCGCTTTAGCTTAGTGTGTATAGTTTTTCATATTAACAGAGCTGCCCCATTTGTTTCAAGATTAAAACCTGCAATACTTGAAGACAAAAAACAAGAAAAGAATGGAAACAACAGTTCAGGTCGTCATAGCGACAAGAAGGCACAAGGTGATGCAAACGATGACCAAGGTATACATCGTTACTGTTTAGTTATAGTGCTTAAACTGGACACAGAACATTGTGTACATTGTTACTGTTTAGTGATAGTGTTTAAACTGGACACAGAACATTGTGTACATTGTTACTGTTTAGTGATAGTGTTTAAACTGGACACAGAACATTGTGTACATTGTTACTGTTTAGTGATAGTGTTTAAACTGGACACAGAACATTGTGTACATCGTTACTGTTTAGAGATAGTGCTTAAACTGGACACAGAACATTGTGTACATCGTTACTGTTTAGAGATAGTGCTTAAACTGGACACAGAACATTGTGTACATTGTTACTGTTTAGTGAGAGTGCTTAAACTGGACACAGAACATTGTGTACATCATTACTGTTTAGTAATAGTGCTTAAACCGAACTCAGAACATTGTATAAATATTTAGTGATAGTGCTTAAACTGGACACAGAACATTATGTACATTGTTACTGTTTAGAGATAGTGCTTAAACTGGACACAGAACATTGTGTACATCATTACTGTTTAGTGATAGTGTTAAACTGGACACAGAACATTGTGTACATCATTACTGTTTAGTGATAGTGCTTAAACTGGACACAGAACATTGTGTACGTCATTACTGTTTAGTGATAGTGCTTAAACTGGACACAGAACACTGTGTACATCTTTAGTAATAGTGCTTAAACTGGACACAGAACATTATATACATGTTTGCTCTTTAGAGATAGTACTTAAACTGGACATGGAAGATTCTTTACATCGTTACTGTTTAGTGATAGTGATTAAACTGGAAACAGAACATTCTTTACATCTTTAGTCATAGTGCTTAAACCGGATGCAGAACATTGTATACATCTTCAGTGATAGTGTTAAACTGGACACAGAACATTGTGTACATCGTTACTGTTTAGTGAGAGTGCTTAAACTGGACACAGAACATTGTGTACATCATTACTGTTTAGTAATAGTGCTTAAACCGAACTCAGAACATTGTATAAATATTTAGTGATAGTGCTTAAACCGGATGCAGAACATTGTATACATCTTCAGTGATAGTGTTAAACTGGACACAGAACATTGTGTACATCGTTACTGTTTAGTGATAGTGTTAAACTGGACACAGAACATTGTGTACATCATTACTGTTTAGTGATAGTGCTTAAACTGGACACAGAACATTGTGTACATCATTACTGTTTAGTAATAGTGCTTAAACCGAACTCAGAACATTGTATAAATATTTAGTGATAGTGCTTAAACTGGACACAGAACATTATGTACATTGTTACTGTTTAGAGATAGTGCTTAAACTGGACACAGAACATTGTGTGCATTGTTACTGTTTAGTAATAGTGCTTAAACTGGACTCAGAACATTGTGTACATTGTTACTATTTAGAGATAGTGCTTAAACTGGACACAGAACATTGCGTACATCGTTACTGTTTAGAGATAGTGCTTAAACTGGACACAGAACATTGTATAAATATACAGGTACATGTGTATACAGGTCTTGTTGGCTTGTAAACCAATGACCCATCCACAGCAACACATTATTACCTAAAGACCTTACAAATTGGCATATACTTTTAAATTTGCATTCTATTATTAGGTCTCTAGTTAAGGTGTTGCTGTTGATGAAAGAAAGAAATGTTTTATTTAACGACGCACTCAACTCATTTTATTTACGATTATATGGCGTCAGACATATGTTAAGGACCACACAGATTTAGAGAGGAAACCCACTGTCACCACTTCATGGGCTACTCTTTCCGATTAGCAGCAAGGGATCTTTAATTTGCACTTCCCACAGGCAGGATAGCACAAACCATGGCCTTTGTTGAACCAGTTATGGATCACTGGTTGGTGCAAGTGGTTTACACCTACCCATTGAGCCTTGCGGAGCACTCACTCAGGGTTTGGAGTCGGTATCTGAATTAAAAATCCCATGCCTCGACTGGGATCCAAACCCAGTACTTACCAGCTTGTTGACCGATGCCCTAACCACGACACCACCGAGGCCGGTTGCTGTTGATGAGTCACTTGCTTACAAGCCAACAAGACCTGTGTACCTGAGCGTAACGTTTTCAAAGATTTATTTAAAATGAGTGATGTCAAACTAATTTGTACTAATCATGATGACATCATATTACCGATGGCGGTGACTTTTATACTGTGATTTACTAAAAACTGAATTAAAATGTTATTTTAGAAGTGTAGGATAAATAGAATTTGCTACTCGTGTTTATTAATATGGAAAATATCAACCTTGTCTACTAAATCGGTATTTGTCGAGGCTATTAACATAGACCAAGTTGATATTTTTAATATTAAAAAACACTCATGACGAATCCTCTATATTTAAAATTTTACTCAGATGATGCAAACCAATTATAACGGATGATGGCGGATGGAATTCCACCTGATTCCCAACACTAGTTGAATAACATTGGTTATACTTAAATACAAAATTATAGTATAGCTGAGATAGCACTTTACAGCTTTACTTAAATTTAGTCCCAATATTTTCTATATATTTCTAACACTACCATAATTTTACAGCCTTTTTAGACCTGTTCTGTTTCCTCTCTTTAATTATTTATTTTTAATTTAGAATAGCATGTGAACAAAAAATTGCAAATAATTCATGAAATAACAGCATGCTATGTATAAAAACTATATAATTATTTCCCATATTGCTATTATATTTTGTATAGTGCATAAAATGTTTGGATTTTTTTTTTTTTTCAGGAGATAATAAAATGGAAACTGGGGAAAAACTCTTTGATGAATCCGAAAACTGGGATTGACCAAGCAAGAGATTCTTGAAATAAATACATCAAGTGTTTTGGGGCCTTTTTCCAAGGAACATGTCAACGGAACTACAATGTATATTTTTTGCTTCAACAAAATGTGATCTGTTTACATGTATTGTCTTTAGTTGTCAGATTCCATTGTACATTTATGTTCCTTGAGGTCATTCACTTCATAGTAACTGCAGATATTTTCTGTTAAACTACACATTTAGAATCTTTGGCTTTGGCTAAACAAAGATTGTTAGTTGCTAGTGTGTCACTGATGATTGCATTTATGTAAGTTGTATCTTTGTTATAGAATTGTTGTTTATAATAGTGCTTTTGAGAATAACGTTACTGGTAGTTTTAACCTGACTAGGCATGTTCCACTATTACTACCATTACAGAACACTTTAGTTTGCCTAACCTGCTGCACTTTGTGGCTTCAAAAGTTTACATTTACTACTTACCTTTTTAGATCTGATACCCTGACCCCTTACTATATTCAATAAGTAACTAACTAAATTTATATACTGTAATATATTTATGTACAAAATTCCCAAGCAAAGTTTAAGAAAAAGAAATTTATGGTCATTATTCATGCTACAACAATTAATGTCTGTGTTTTGGCAATAGCTGCCTTTCTCAGAAAAACATGATTCTATGTTCTTCTTTTTCATGATATATCATTTTCCATTGTTTATTAATCTTCCTATTCAAGAATGAGAGTTTTGTTCTTGAAAACCAACTTGCAGGGCAGAAGATTTCGCCAAATTATCTATTAAGCTTCAAAATGTTATAGATACACGGTTATTTTGTAGAAAAATATCAATGATTACATAACATTATTTCGACAAATGAAAAATTAATAAAATTCACCTATTGTTTTTAAAATTTGCATATTAGCAAATTTGGTGAGTGCCAGACCTATCCCTTAATGTGGATATAACAGCTGTTGAAACATCTTCCTCTAAGGAAGGAAATGTTTTATTTAACGATACACTCAACACATTGTATTTACGGTTATATGGCGTCAGTGTTCCTTAAAGGAAGGAAATGTTTTATTTAACGATACACTCAACACATTGTATTTACGGTTATATGGCGTCAGTGTTCCTTAAAGGAAGGAAATGTTTTATTTAACGATACACTCAACACATTGTATTTACGGTTATATGGCGTCAGTGTTCCTTAAAGGAAGGTACCAGTAACTGCTGCCAAAATGTCAGATATTAATTGTAGTGTAAGAGTGATCATGATTTGTTTTCAACTAAATTTCATTGGGGTGGGTTGAATGGCACTTAACAAATAATTACACTGGCATGTATACTAAATACACCATATCTCGTCTGTTGAATGTTGTACTTGTTTGATGGTTCAGAAATGGATACAGGACTCATTTTTTTAATTATTAAATCCTATCATTGACAGTTATATGGCTTCATAATAAGGCAACTGGTCATTTTGGTGAATTGTTTTTAATTAAAACAAAGTGTATATTATTTACAACATTAGGCATTGATATAAGTCGACAACAGTCAATCAGGTTGCTACTAAAATGTATTATACAAAAACCACACCACCTAAATTTGGATCATTTGTATGTTATTTAAATACATGTATAAACTGCACATACATATACAAGAATCAGTACAAAAACAGGGATGTGAATGAATAAAAAACTAACTATAGTCCTTTCCACAGGGAATGCCTTTTTTCATACTATGAAATTTACTAAATATTTATTTCTGAACCGATTATTTTCTAAATTGCACACAAAAGTAGTTTTTGTGGATTTTTTGCAAACTGAAATTATTTACAAAAAAAACAAAAACATTTTTGTATGAAGATGGGGCAGACTATAAAGTGTTTGCAAAGGGATTTTGTACAGGAATTGTGAACTTGATAAATGTGTCGTGAACTATACATTACGGTTTACCAAGCCTGTAAGGCTCAGAATTCATTTTATGGAATGGGAAGTAATCTGTGCCAACAATATTTTAACCTAGAAGAAAATGCTAAAAATTAAGTACTTCTTGTACAGGGCCCCGTTCCATGAAGCGATCTTAGCACTAAGATTACCTTAGACCCATAGCTACCCTATGCACTAAGTTGATCTTGGGACTAAGATCGCTTCGTGGAACAGGGCCCTGGTATGTAAATTGAAAGAACTAATCTCTTTTTAAATTATTGGGTTGTTTGGAGGGGGTTATAGGTTTTTTATATCATATATATAATACTGGTAAAAGTAAAGTTTGTTTTATTTAACGACGACGCTAGAGCACATTAATTTTTTATCTTATCATCGGCTATTGGATGTCAAACATATGGTCATTCTGACACTGTTTTTAGAGGAAACCCGCTGTCGCCACATAGGCTACTCTTTTTACGACAGGCAGCAAGGGATCTTTTATTTGCGCTTTCCCACAGGCAGGATAGCACAAACCATGGCCTTTGTTGAACCAGTTATGGATCACTGGTCGGTGCAAGTGGTTTACACCTACCCATTGAGCCTTGCAGAGCACTCACTCAGGGTTTGGAGTCGGTATCTCGATTAAAAATCCCATGCCTCGACTGGGATCCGAACCCAGTACCTACCAGCCATAATACTGGTAGTCCTAATGTTGACATAGCACAAATTTCTTAATCTGATAGTTGGGCAATGCTTTCAAAAGGAAAGCAAAGGTTGTTTCTGTAATAATTTAATCAATAATCATATTGTGTACTTCGCGTGGCAATTGCCTGTTGCTCCCTGTCAGTTAAAAGACTCGCCTGGTGTGTTCTGTGTCATTGTAATATTTATAAAAGTCCACAACAATGTCTTCTTGATGTTTGGCTACTTAGAATTTGGTTGGTACTGGGATTTGGTAAATATTTTTCAAAAAATACATTCGATTTAATCATCCTATTTGGCAACTGAAAACATTTTTAACTGATCACAAGTGTAAGCATTTACCTGTCACCAAATGCCATGGAATGTGCTGTCATGTCTGTGGTAATATGCATGTAAAAGATCCCTTGCTGTTAATAAAAACAAATGTAGTGTGTTTCCTTTCAATTCCACATGTCAGAATTATCAAATATTTGACATCCAATAGCCGATGTTTAATTAATCAATGTGCTCTAGTGGTGTCGCCAAACTTTAACATTTACTTGTTTTCAAAAACGGTTTGAAATTTTTTTGTTGAAGAACTGCTGAACACTTTTGTTGATGACTACACATTCAGAGTTAAATTGTACCATGATTGACAGAAGGAAATGTAAATACATTTTATTTCAAAAAACAAACTGAGTTTTAACCAGAACAGCAACACATTCAGTGGTACCAAGTACCTCCAAACAAAATACAAATCTAGAATTCAACAGACAAAAGTAGGCAGCATCTTCAAAGTAGTCTACATCAGTTTAGGAAGCCTTCAAAGTATCTATTTCAGCCTCAGCATTTTAAACGTGTGTAGTTGAGCAAGAAAGAAAAACAAGGTCAGTCTTATCTGGTTTAGATTCATTATGAGTTCGTACATTTTCTTTTTTCCATATTTATAGTCAGTAAACAGTATGAATAACATCCCTTTAACCAAGTATGTGCACTTGTTGGCCCCGTAAGGCTGATGTCAGCTTACTGTCTTGAATACAAACATTTGTTTTACTGTTCCAGTCACAGGAAGCAAAATGGATATGCTATCTCTGGTAGATGTTAAAGTATGAAATACTGTTTACAGTGTTAACACTGGTTACAAAGTTATTTCGTCATCTTCTAAAAAGGTGACACTAATAAAAATGAATGTAATGTTGTCGTTGGTGTTGTCTTTTTTACTATTGATTTTGTTTTGGTTTCTTTTCCAAACCCTGAGTGAGTGCTCCGCAAGGCTCAATGGATAGGTGTAAACCACTTGCACCTACCAATGATCCATAACTGGTTCAACAAAGGCCATGGTTTGTGCTATCCTGCATGTGGGAAGCGCAAATAAAAGATCCTTTGCTGTGTCATAAAAGAATAGCCTATGTGGCGACAGCAGGTTTCCTCTAAAAAAAACAGTGTCAGAATGACCACATGTTTGACGTCCAATAGCCGATGATAAGATAAAAACAGTGTCAGAATGACCATGTGTTTGACGTCCAATAGCCGATGATAAGATAAAAACAGTGTCAGAACGATCGTATGTTTGACGTCCAATAGCCGATGATAGATAAAAACAGTGTCAGAATGACCATGTGTTTGACGTCCAATAGCCGATGATAAGATAAAAAATCAATGTGCTCTAGCGGCGTCGTTAAATAAAACAAACTTTTTTTCTCTCTTTTTTTTCTTTGTATCCGCTAAATATGTAAAGACAAAACCAAAATACTGACACACTTTGAAAACAATTTGGTTTCAATGTGACACTAACAAAAATATCTAATGTATATCTATTAATGCATTACTATAACATGCTAAGATGTATTAAAGCATGTCAACGTGGGTTTCTGAGTTTATAAGGAGGATCTTTTCATGCAATTATCACAAAATGTGAGGACAGTCACAAACACTTCCAATCAGGTTATATCGCTTATTCGACCTTGAATTTTTTGAAGGGTGCACTTGAAATTACTAGCTATCCGTTGTGAAATTCCACCAAACAGCATTCCTAATGCTCGCTCCCTCTGATCATTGCCAAGTCGTAGCATTGTTTCATATCAACTTCAAAGTGTGTCAGTATATAATTGTGTTTTACTGTCATATTGTTTTAGCTAATTTTGTCATATACATGACTTCTAAAAATTGTTTTAGTAAACTTTGACTGGTGATACACGCAAAAAAACACGAGTATTTCACATAGTTATGAAAAATATTGAAATGAGCATTAGGCTAGGATTTGTTCAGAATGAAATTTGTCATTGTGTTCCTTCTAAATTGTTATTTAAGACATTAGTTTAAGAACATGCCACAATGCTGACAACTTTCAACGGAAGAAGTTGTATTTTCCCTCATATAAAAAGGAAAATGCTAAAATATCTAATAGCCCTTAATTGATTTTTCTGAGTACAGTATAGGCAGATATACTGAACCATATTTGAATAATGCTGCCTCAGTATATTAAATACAGTCCAATTTTTGATAAAAGTTTCAAGCAGCCGAAAAATGTGAAAATATAGAAAATAATGCATTTCAGGCATTGCTTAACTTTTGCCGATGAGTATATCATTCATACATATTGCATTATTATTAATATTAATATCTAGTATATCATTCATTTATGTATCTGTTAAACATTTATGTGGATTATTTTTTCCATATAGTATTTTTGGGACACAAAATGTGCAGCTGTACCCCTATTCAAATGGCAATATCTTTTTAATCCACCAATATGTTTTTTCTGCAGACAAGCAGATATTAAATTCATATATAATAGGGTATCTAAAAATACTTGTCTCCAAAAATCCCTAGATGGGGGGGGGGGGGGGGGGGTTCGGTATCTGGCTCATGGACTATTAAGGGTTCACACACAGCAGAGGTCCTCGGCAGAAATCCATGTGTGTGTGCCTCATACTACTCCAGAACTGTCCCTGTACTCCGATATTAGTACCCCGTTCGCTTGAGCTCAAGGCCCTGGCCTCCCGTGCACATTAAACATTGGTATGATACAAATTGTGCAATTCTTAAGAAAAGTTTTAAATTATTATGCTCCAAAGAGTGTTTAACGTGCACATTCAGAGCAAGCTGTTGTAGCGCACGCCTGTCCTGTCCAGGATAGGAACTGGCTGTGGTGGATTGGAGGGGGGCCGCCTACACTGGCAGGTGCAAGGGAGCACCAGCAGCCCGACCGGGGTCGGTAACAGGCGGAGGGTGGTTTTTGGTGTTATGGAATTTGGAATGTACCGTAGGATTAATGCCAACGAGAAAGGGTGCACAGTGTTATTGAAGGAAATTGGGCGCAATTTTGAATGGTCCATCAAAAAATAAAGAGGGAGCTACATATGTTTTGAATTAGTATGCCAAAAGTAGCTCGTTACTAGGACCTAAAATGTACACAAATAATTTAGACATAATGGTTTGTCCAATAAAACAGTTGATAAGCAAAGAGAAATGATTTGCATGGTGAAATATAGTAAAAATGGACACTTAAGTTTGGTCAAGTTACAAACCTGTAACACATTTGGGTAACGTTACAAGAGAGTTAAAAAAAGTTTGTGAAGGACAAACAGTGAAATACCGTCAACAATAGACTGAAACTCGACTCCATAACTGTTACTTCTCAGACGCACGTACGTTTGGGGGGGGGGGGGGGGGGTGTAAATGCATTTTGTGGTATTGGAAATTCCAGGATGACCAGAAAAAATTTGGTTGTACGGACATGGATAAGCTAAATAAAATATAAGTAAAGTTTGATTTCAGTGATCATAAACGGCTCTAATAGTGGAAAATATGACTTGGTGTTTAAAAAATAGGGTCTGTCAAACATTTGATAATATTGATTCGTAGTCATCAGAGGAAACCCGCTACATTTTCCCATTAGTAGTATATGCACCATCCCACAAAACGATAGCACATACCGCTGCCTTTGATATAGCCTACCAGTCGCGGTGCACCGGCTGGAACGAGAAATGGCCCAATGAGCCCACCAACGGGGATCGATCCAAGACCGACCGTGCATCAGGTGTGCTCTTGATTACTGGGTTACGTTCCGCCCTTTCTTCAGCAAATGACGCCCATGCCCGTATACATATTATCTGTATAAGCGGGGGCTGGACGAAGTCCGGTGGTAAAGCGCATGCCTGATGCGCGGTCGGTCTAGGATTGATCCCCGTCGGTGGGCTCATTGAGCTATATCTGGTATATGAAAGGCCACTGGCTACTAATAGAAAAATATAGCAGGTTTCCTCACTATGTCAAAATTACCATATGTTTGACATCCAGGGGTGGGTAAAGTGTTCGCTTGATGCGTGGTCGGTCTGGGATCAATCCCCGCCGGTGGACCCATTGGGCTATTTCTCGTTCCAGCCAGTGCTCCACAATTGGTGTAACAACGGCCGTGGTATGTACAATCCTGTCTGTGGGATTGTGCACATAAAAGATCCCTTGCTGCTAATCCAAAAGAGTAGCCCATGAAGTGACGACAGCGGGTTTCCTCTCTCAGTATCTGTGTGGTCCTTGGCCATATGTCTGACGCCATGTAACCGTAAATAAAATGTGTTGAGTGTGTTGTTAAATATCAACTTCTTTTTTTTCTTTCCTTTGACATCCAATAGCCGATTATTACTAAATCAATGTGCTCTAGTGGTGTCGTTAAACAAAACAAACTTAAAACTTCTTAATCTGTATAAGCAAGCTGTGTTGTAGGCCTATTGGCACTATTTTCATTAATTAACGTTCTTGATTTAGGCCCTACCTTACACAAAAATAAATAGAATGTGTTGGTAAATAGTAAAAGTAGGTTTTTCTGAACTTTTTTTTTTTTTTTTTTTTTTTTATTACCCCTTTCAACTCCCCACCCCCATTATAATGTATTTCTTTTTTAAAAAGAAGTTACACCGGATGTTTACAAATAGGAAATATTTCCTTAACGACCACAGACTTATGCTCGGCGCAGACGAGCGTTTTTTAACGGATGCGTCTCGTGTGCGCCTAGATACGATAACGTAGCGCTGACATCGACGCATTTACGTTGCCTGACGCGTGTCAGCATGGAGGAAACTCAATTATGTACACAAGTAGCACTTTACTTGTAAAAAAAGGTACCATAATATTGGCGAGAAACGTGCCGCTGTGATCTGTGGCGGCGCTGCTACGAAGAAATGACATCAATATTCCGTAACGGTAACCGAGACGTAGTCGAAAGTTTCCGTTACAATACCGTAACTAGTGTGCGCCTACCTGCGATGCGTTCCTGCGATCCACTGATGATTTCTTTTATTAATTAATTTATTTATACTTTACTCTAGGAAAAATAACAAAGATTAAATGTAATTTATTAATACATTTTAAAACATAATAATCTTTATTTAAAACATTATGTACATAGAGGATTCGTCACGAGTATTTTTTAATATGGAAAATATCAACCGAGTCTATGTTAATCGGTATTTGTCAAGGCTCTGCGATATAAATCTTTCTTATTAATTATTATTATTATTAGGCATAGTACAATGAATGCAATAATTTATATTTTTTAATTTCATCTATTTAGAAATGTCATTAATTACACGTGCCTAGTCTTTGTTTCAAAGATGAGCAGTTGGAAATTATTTGTGTTGAAATATTTACATGTTAGTCATTTTTAATGGTCGGGTCTGTTTTCACAGTTCTATTCATCACTGAAACCAATAATTGTTAATTGTTAAACTGTCAGGAGAGGCCATTTCGAAAGGCGTGTTACTGAATAGACAGATGATTGGTCAGTATAAAAATGTGAACGCAAGGCAGACGCAAGTAGGCGCACACGTGCTTTTTTAGACGGATGCGGCAGGAGACGGATGCGTTTGTGCGTCTAAAGTCAAACATGTTTGATATTTGAAAAATCGACGCAGCGCTAAAAAACGCAACGCAGAGGGGGTCGCACACGATGCGTTTTTACTGCGTTCGTACGGATGCGTTAAAAAACGCTCGTCTGCGCCGGGCATTAGTTACGTTTGACATATAGTCCGTCCCATCCTACAAAAATACTTTCAGTTTTTTTGTAAATTTCAGTTTGGTTTGACATGTAAGAAAAAAAATAAGTGTTTTGGAAATACTATTTTTGTGTGCAATTTAGAAAACAATCGACTTAGAAAATAAATGTGGAGAGGACAAACAAGTTTTTGACTCGGCCAAGTCAGTTTCAGAAAGTTGCAATAAATTACTATCCTACCCCCCCCCCCCCCCCCCCCCCCCCCCCCCCCCCCCCCCCCTCTTAGCCTACTGTAGCCCTATTCGCTTTTCATACAGGCTAAATTAAGGCGATTCTAAAAAAAAAAAAAAAAAAATGTCAATTATAATTAATTCTATTATTTTTGCTATAGCTATAGCAATAAAGTTTGATGTACAGTGGACGAGTAAACTTTCATTCGGGAGGTTTGGTGGCCCTTAAAAGGGCCTTTATAACGTCGCTCCTTCACCGGCGACATTTCCTGGAGTGTTCCTGTCCTTGCTTTCGAGGGTCTACAGAATGATGTCCTCTGGATCTCTCCAGCAAACTGGCGTCTTGGTATGAGCAATGGAATCAAAGTTTACCATTGTCGATGGACAGGAAACGGGCTCCGAGGAAAGTCCCGGCGTCGGAGCAACCCGGTTGTCTTTACGGGAGGTACATTTCAACATCGCGTTGACAAAGAATCTCAAAACTTTTACGAATGCCACAGACATGACAATAGTTTTGTTTTTGAATCAATTCAAAATCAGATAATGTAATTGTTTCAGCATTGTCTTTATATACTGGTCGTGCGGACGTAATAAAAGCACATGTCAACTTCTAAATGACGTTTTATCGTTGATTAATATTTTGTGTTTGTGAGTTGGAGATTATATTATTTTAAACTTTATTGAGATCATGTTAGTTCTGGAAAAACATTAAAAGTAGTTTTTCGATAGCTTTCTTTTTGTTGCGTTATTTTGAAAAATTATAAAGAAAGGTATTTAAAAGTAATATTGCTGATAACCGTTTCATAATCATATATCATCTTGTCATCATTATTGTAATTGCCAGAATTATTAATCAAAACCAACAATCGAACTATTTTCGCGACCCACGGGTTCTCCAGGGCTCGAATTTAACGGCTGCCATGCGGCAAATTGCTGCAATGCCCCAGTCAAATCCAACAATGGCCAGAAAATCTATATGAACTGGCCGTGCCATGTTATTTTGCAGGATACTAATTGGTCATAATGCTCGAAAGCGATTTCATAATGTTTTATTACGAATCCAGTGTTCTAGTTGACCCATTTTAAAGGGCGCTGCGCGTTGGTTGAGACACATACACGCACACACACACACCTTCGTATTTTCATGAATTAAATTCACGAGCGTAGGAAGGTGACAAAAGGGGAGGGGGGGGGGACACTTTTACATTTACAAATTTTTACACTATTATAAAGCAAAATATCTGAAAAGTGGGGGGCACTTGCTCCCCGCACCACCACTTCGGCCCAAACTAGAATTCCTGACGCATCGGAAACAAAGAAAATGGCTGCCCCAGTTAGCAGGAATAATCACAGTTTTTTATTAACTCTAAAATTACGCATTTTGTCATTTCTTAAAGTGTCAGTATGTGTTGGTCGTCCGGTATGCATCTTTCCATCACACCAGGCTCAATTTGAGTTGACCCTCCCTTTAAGTAATTACAGTGGTTGCTTTTTGATTACAGGTGCACATACCATACGGGTATATTAGTATATAAGGCGTTGAACAATCTGACACCTGCATATATAAGTGATTATTTCATACCATCATCAGGCTCGAATAAATATAACCTGAGATCAGCAACGCATAATAATCTTGTATTGCCAAGACCAAACACTGAATTGTATAAACACTCCTGATATTCTGGTGTTCGTTTAAAAGACCGTATTGAAAAAATCATAACAACACTGGCTCTTGAAAATGTTTAGTAAAATCTTTACTCTGGAGTCTGTACGTTTACATTCTATTTATTTATGATTATATCAAGTTGTGATAACATTTGTTTGTGTATGTAAAAACAATTGTATTAATTATATATGGGTATTTACTTTACAGTTTCGATGCATTTAATGAAGAATAGCTAGTGCACCACGACTGGTACATCAAATGCCGTGGTATGTGATATCCTGTCTATGGGATGGTGCATATAAAAGATCCCTTGCTGCAAATCGAAAAGAGTAGCCCATGAAGTGGCGACAGTGGGTTTCCTCCCTCTGTGTCTGTGTGGTCCTTAACCATATGTCCGACGCTATATAACCGTAAATAAAATGTGTTGAGTGCGACGTTAAATAAACAATCAAGGATAATTATGTTGTTTTGTTATTACATTGTTTATTTCATTGTATGCAGAGTAATAGATTTTAATGCCTTTTAAATTCTCTTCTTAACCGTTTAATGAATTTTAGACTATTAACTACTCGGTTCCCCCCCCCCCCCCCTTCCCCCGTCAAACCAAAAAAATCCTAGCTATGGCCCTGAACTATGTTTTTAATCTGGTCAACTATTCTATAATATAAAAAGTTCAAGCAGTGTGCTTGAAATGTTATTAGTAAGTTGTGTGGACATAATGTAATATATTAACTGACACGCACACATACACACACACACACACACACACACACACCTGGGGGGATTCATTGCATCATACGGAGCTCTGTTGGGAGTTCCATGACTTTGGTGTACGGTGACGCGGTTACCCCGAAGAGGAAGGAGGAAGAGGAAACGTGCGCCAGGGGCGTCACAGGGCGGGAGACCAAAACTGGTGGCTCAACCGCCAGCGGCGGTCCCGTCTGTGCCCCCCCCCCCCCCCCCGGGACCCGACAAACCAGCGGAGCCAGATTTTCCTAGACAGACTGAGCCACTGGAAGAGTCAACTGCACTGTTGTGTACCGCTATCTGCGAGACTCCACGGCCAGCGTCTCTCGTTCCAACCCTTTCGTGGTGGTCGGCGTCGAGTTCCCCACCCCCGGGGAACTCCGCCAAGACCACCATGGATGTTGGTGTTGCAAAGCGGAAGGCCGTCACTCCGCCGAGTGACCAACCAGCCAAGGCTGGCCTTCCGCTACCGCCCGGGGCAGGGACGCCGCCTGGAGCCTCGCAGTAGCTAAGATCAAGGGCCAGTACGCTAGATACTTGGTCGGGGACACTTCCGACATCGACTCACTGCCAGGAGGAGTGCTCGGGGCAGCGTTCAAGTCCTTTCCAGACGGCAGTGAAGTCGGGATCCACTCGAAGGAACTACGGGACGGGACGATAGGACTTGTGATGACGTCGCGCCGGGATGTTCTTTACCGACAGGAGATAGATACTCTTCAAGGAAATGGACAACTACACCGTCCACAGAGTACTGAACATCATCGCCGGCGCCCAGTACGTTCAGCTAGCCAAGACCTTGCTAGCTCACCGGTGGAGGAAACTGGTACCACTCTTCAACGAGAAGTACTTCAACTCGTACCCGTAGCCGCCAACCTTTTCTAGGACAGTTAACCTCCTTTTTGGGGTTTAGTTGGACTTTTAAACTTTTTGACCGTGGTTCATTTCGGTAGCCCGTCTAAATTGCTCAAATCACCTTAAAACCTTTTCGGCCGAGCACTCTAATTTTATTTTCGGACTACATTTTTGTCCAAACTTAGGATGAATCAGCTCATTTTAGATTTAGGTCTTTGACCCAACTTCTAAATTTTTATTCCAAATTATGCCCACCTCAAACTTACACACACACATCCCCCCCCCCCCCCCCCCTCCCCCTTCTGGCCCGGACTTGCCACTGGCGATGTCAGAGGTTAAGCCCGCGACAGGCGTGTGCGAAACCTCTGTGGTATATGCGCACGTTAAACAAATTCTGATCTGATCGGACATTTGGGTAATTGACCCCTCCGTACGGCGTGATTGACAACCGCGCTGGACCAATCATGTTACGGGGTTCAAAAATCGCGGGCCCAAATTTGCTTGGACGCCATTAGGTTAGACAACATAATTGTTTTCGATGTGTAACGTTTTTGTATAGTTAGCATTAAAATTAGTTAAAATAATTGTCTTCTCCAACTGAATTATAATCATAGTAAACATATACTTCTGCTAACAAGTGTTAATAGCGATGACAACTATGCGGAGCCTACGATTGACGTAAAATCAGTGTTTTCCTGCGAAACCGTCACATGGTATTGAAAGTGAAGTTTTGCCGAAATCCATCAAAATTCAACTGATATATAAATTCTACGAAGGTAAGAGTTTAAGAATCACTTTCCCTCCAATGTAATGGAATTTACTGACTCATTTAATCAGTCTTCGATGTATATATTGTCGTTATATGTAGCTTTGTGCAACTTTCTAATAGAAATCAAATAACACATCAAAGTTAAATACATTGTTCACTACTTTTCTTAATTTACTGCTATACGTTTTAATTTTATACTTTGTTTAGTCACATTGATTTTGTTTCCTGTTAAAAAAATGTTTTCCTAAAATTAAATTAATCTTTAAATTAATACAACGATATGTAATTAAGTTACAGACTAATGTACTTCTTCAAATGGATGTGAAATACTTAACATGTTTGTTTTTATATATTTCAGCAACTGGACCAATGGATGTGGAGTCGTTGATCAGATGTCGAAAATGAGATTCTGAAGACAGACTATTAAACAAATTACATTGCATCTTGATATTGAGAACAGAATGATAGAAATAATAGAACAGTTTCAACTGATATGTGAAAGAAAAACTGGGGTAGGGGGGTGAAATTGCTGCTGAAAATGAAACACTTTCAACAATTTCATTTAATACAATATTTAAAAAAACAAAAACATTTGTGTTTGACATATTGCTGCTAAGGAGTAATTCAGACTTCCAAGACTTGGGATTCAGTTTGACACCACCCATCTTATGGTAATCCTTAATTGCTCAGTTGACTGTACAAGTTTCGAGGATAATGATATGGAGATGGATGCCACAGAAAGATACATTTTTGAATAAATATATTTACCTGTACCAGATTGCATGGGGATTACTATGTAAAGACCCTCTCTTTGAGAAAAAAAAAATGTTAGGAAGTATTCTCATAATAAATATTAAATAAATTGTGCGAACTGCAATCTGGTTTAGTTTTATGTTATATATATATATATATACAGTGTTTCTGCCAGAAAGAATTTTGTGTGTGTGGCGCTATGTTATTGAATGCAACCAAAGTCAACAGGGGCTATGGGGGGTCTCCTCCACAAATAAAATGGGTTACATTTAGGGTTAGGCTTAAGAAAATCATACAATAATGACAAGTTATTAATTTTGTCAAAATGTTAACTAAAAAATAAAAAATTGGGTATGGCACCATACCCATTTTACCCTCTGGCAGAAACCCTGCTCTATATATATATAAATATATAAATATAATTTTGCCTCTTTTTTTAATATATATATATAAATGTTTTTAATTAAATTTTTATTTTGTATTATTATTATTGTTCTAAAGGCATGGGTTGTCTTATAATATTTATTACTATTTTTTATCTGCCTATGCCTCTAGAACAGATAAAGCTTTTTGAGTACATTTTGTGTGACAGTAGGATAACTAATGGGCTGGTTGTGTGAGATTGGGGGGGGAGGGAGCGGGTGCAGAAGCTTCAAGTTTGATTCCCAGCAGTTGTCACAACACATGAGTTTATAATTTATTTAAACACTGTTGTACTGCTTTAATTGGCAAATATGTTACAGACTGTCCAGCTATCCTACTTTTACGTACTTTTTGGTTTTTGTCCTATTTTTCCTACTTTTTCTTCAGAATACTTAGTTTTTCCTACTTTTTGGTTTGAAAATGCCACGAATTGCTGTTAAAGTGTGCATATTCCTTGTATTCTTATAAAAGTCATCAGTTACGGGAATTATTTTAATTTTTCTTGGCAGCAAGATGTATCTCCCAATTTGTGGCACCATATAATCTCAACATATTAAAATTACACCCTCGAAGCCAACATATTTTCCAATGATTAATATAATTATAATGTGTATGACTTCAGAATCTATAATACATTATGGAAAACTTAAATTAATCATGTTAACTCTGTTTTACTGTGCATCAGCATTCCTATGCATGTAAATATGTATATTGATTAATATAGTGTACAGTAATTTGAAATAACTATAACGTGACCGTTACATAAGATTCACATTATTTTTGATAGAACACAAAATACATGTACAAACTAAGCACCACATAAAAAGGTGTTTTGAGCATGAATAATGTCGCTACGTACTGTTTCAGTCCAACTTTTGTTCTACGTTTTTCTACTTTTGTCCTACATTTTCTATATTTTCATTCCTAATTGTGTCCAACTTTTTCAAAAGGGTGTGCTGGACAGCCTGATTTTATAAAGAAGGGATGGGGCACCCAAACGTAAACAGCCCTAATATGTCTGGTCAGAACGGAGACGGGCCAATATGTCAGTATACATAACTGGAGGGCCAAAGATGTGGTCCCCACTAACCCACCCTTTGGCTACGCCAGTTGTGATTTTAATTTTTTTTTTTTTTTTTAAATTTCGTGTATGGCTTTGGTTTCATAAATAGGGCAAGTGCCGTATATCGGTTGATTCAAGCAGTGCAGCTATGTAAGAATACACCCCCATAAACATCGCAATCCCAGAATCTAAACCACTGCCTGCATAATTTTGGCACAGGCGACTGTATCCTGCTATAGTTTTGTAACCTTTCGTGCATAAAATGATAGCCTTGTATTTTAATGTTACTGCTCACGTCCCTCCCTTTTTTTTTTTTTAAACAAAACATTTAACGCAACCCGACCAAAAATAAAGACGCCACGGTTTTAAACGGGTCGTCGCCGCGCATTCTATTCTTATTCCTCGGCATATCGGGATTCCATTAATATAAAAGTCGAACAACAACAACAACAAAAATTAAGATGCAAAAGAAGAAGAAAAAAGAAACAAACAAGACATTTTAATTTATCAGTTCTGACAAGAAAAACGAGCATAGGATGTTTTAAATGTTCTTTTGGTTGCATTCGACGTTCACTTCCGGGTTCTTGTGCTTCGATAAAATTTACTGAAGTACAAATGGTTTCGTCGATTTAAATCACATTGTCATCGTAAATGTACCCTGTAGTGAAATACTTGAATGTCTCCGCTTGTCGGCTTTTTATTTAAACAACGATATTTGTAAATAAATTAAGGCAAAAACGTAATCGGCAGATCGGTTGATTTTGCTATCGACCTATGCGAATTGGCAGCTATTATTGAAAGTTTGTCTAATCTTGCATCACGTGTCACGGTGGGCGTGGTTAACTCGTCATACGGAGCGGTCAATTGACCCCTCCGTATGAGTTAACCACGCCCCCCCCCCCCCCCCCCCCCCCCGTGACACGTGATGCAAGGCGTAGCCAGAGGGTGGGTTGGTGAGGACCACATCTTTGGCCCTCCAGTTATGTATACTGACATATTGGCCCGTCTCCGTTCTGACAAGATATATTAGGGCTGTTTACGTTTGGGTGCCCCATCCCTTCTTCATAAAATCAGGCTGTCCAGCACACCCTTTTGAAAAAGTTGGACACAATTAGGAATGAAAATATAGAAAATGTAGGACAAAAGTAGGAAAACGTAGAACAAAAGTAGCACTGAAACAGTACGTAGCGACATTATTCATGCTCGAAACACCGTTTTATGTAGTGCTTAGTTTGTACATGTATTTTGTGTTCTGTCAAAAATAATGTGTATCTTATGTAACGGTCACGCTATAGTTATTTCAAATTACTGTACACTATATTAATCAATATACATATTTACATGCATAGAAATGCTGATGCACACTAAAACAGAGTTAACATGATTAATTTAAGTTTTCCGTAATGTATTATAGATTCTGAAGTCATACATACACATTGTACATTATAATCATATTAATCATTGGAAAATATGTTGGCTTTGAGGGTGTAATTTTAATATGTTGAGATTATATGGTGCCACAAATTGGGAGATATATCTTGCTGCCAAGAAAAATTAAAATAATTCCCGTAACTGATGACTTTTATAATATTACAAGGAATATGCACACTTTAACAGCAATTCGTGGCATTTTCAAACCAAAAAGTACGAAAAACTAAGTATTCTGAAGAAAAAGTAGGAAAAATAGGACAAAAACCAAAAAGTACGTAAAAGTAGGATAGCTGGACAGTCTGTAAAATATTTGCCAATTAAAGCAGTACAACAGTGTTTAAATAAATTATAAACTCATGTGTTGTGACAACTGCTGGGAATCAAACTTGAAGCTTCTGCACCCCCCCCCCCCCCCCCCCCCCCCCAATCTCACACAACCAGCCCATTAGTTATCCTACTGTCACACAAAATGTACTCAAAAAGCTTTATCTGTTCTAGAGGCATAGGCAGATAAAAAATAGTAATAAATATTATAAGACAACCCATGCCTTTAGAACAATAATAATAATACAAAATAAAAATTTAATTAAAAACATTTATATATATATATATAAAAAAGAGGCAAAATTATATTTTTTTAAAGAGAGAGAGAGAGAGAGAGAGAGAGAGAGAGAGAGAGAGCAGGGTTTCTGCCAGAGGGTAAAATGGGTATGGCGCCATACCCAAATGTTTTGGTTTTTTTAAGTTAACATTTTGACAAAATTAATGACATCATTATTGTATGATTTTCTTAAGCCTAACCCTAAATGTAACCCATTTTATTTGTGGAGGAGACCCCCCATAGCCCCTGTTGACTGTGGTTGCATTCAATAACATAGCGCCATACACAAAAAATTATTTCTGACAGAAACACTGTATATATATATAAAACATAAAACTAAACCACAGATTGCAGTTCGCACAATTTGTTTAATATTTATTATGAGAATACTTCCTAACATTTTCTTTTTTCTCAAAGAGTAGGTCTTTACGCATTAATCCCCATGCAATCTGGTACAGGTAAATATATCTATTCAAAAATGTATCTTTCTGTGGCATCCATCTCCAAATCATTATCCTCGAAACAGCAATTAAGGATTACCATTTGATGGGTGGTGTCAAACTGAATCCCAAGTCTTGGAAGTCTGAATTACTCCTTTGCAGCAATATGTCAAACACAATTTTTTTTTTAAATATTGTATTAAAAGAAATTGTTGAAAGTGTTTTATTTTCAGCAGCAATTTCACCCCCTACCCCAGTTTTTCTTTCACATATCAGTTGAAACTGTTCTATTATTTCTAACATTCTGTTCTCAATATCAAGATGCAATGTAATTTGTTTAATAGTTTGTCTTCAGAATCTCATTTTCGACATCTAATCAATGACTCCACATCCATTGGTCCAGTTGCTGAAATATATATATAAAAACAAACATGTTAAGTATTTCACATCCATTTGAAGAAGTACATTAGTTTGTAACTTAATTACATATCATTGTATTAATTTAAAGTTTAATTTAATTTTAGGAAAACATTTTTTTAACAGGAAACAAAATCAATGTGACTAAACAAAGTATAAAATTAAAAAGTATAGCAGTAAATTAAGAAAAGTAGTGAACAATGTATTTAACGTTGATGATGTTATTTGATTTCTATTAGAAAGTTGCACAAAGCTACATATAAGATGGCATGTGGAAGAAGAAAAATGCCTATGCTTTGCTAAAATTTGGGGTATAAAATAATGATGAAAAACAAAACTACTGTCTCCAAAAGAAAATCATATTTAGGGTAGGTAATAAAAACAAAACAGATGTAAGTGCCTCATCTAGGTGGTTATGGGTTTGAAATGTTTTGAAATTAGGGTTAGAACATATTTCAAGCACATGACCATTTATAAACAGCAGTCTTTTACTATCATTTATCTGAACATTAAAAAATGTATCTATTAATTTCCAAGATTTTATTATTATTATTATTTATTATTATGGCTTCAAAACATTTCAGGGTCCCTACATAAAATTTGCCTAATTTATAACTTTCCAGACAATACTTCCTTATCCCCCTAAAGCTCACAACCATATAGGTTACTCCCTCACTCCCCTCACCCCTCCCCACACACACAAAAGAACATACACAGACTCACGCCTACACACATGCAAACAAAAAGAAAAAGAAAAAATGCTAAGACTTTCAAACGTTCCAGCATGCTTGTTAATACTATCACTAACCCTAAACCTAACTTACGCCTAAATTAACTGAATGCTGGAACGATCGGAAGTCTTGCCAAAACTTTTATTTTGGCCATTCGTCTGACTGTGTATTGTTTAACGACGGATTCTTAACGACAATATATACATCGAAGACTGATTAAATGAGTCAGTAAATTCCATTACATTGGAGGGAAAGTGATTCTTAAACTCTTACCTTCGTAGAATTTATATATCAGTTGAATTTTGATGGATTCGGCAAAACTTCACTTTCAATACCATGTGAAGGTTTCGCAGGAAAACACTGATTTTACGTCAATCGTAGGCTCCGCATAGTTGTCATCGCTATTAACACTTGTCAGCAGAAGTATATGTTTACTATGATTATAATTCATTTGGAGGAGACAATTATTTTAACTAATTTTAATGCTAACTATACAAAAACGTTACACATCGAAAAAAAAGTATGTTGTCTAACCTAATGGCGTCCAAGCAAATTTGGGCCCGCGGTTTTTGAACCGCGAAACATGATTGGTCCAGAGCGGTTGTCAATCACGCCGTACGGAGGGGTCAATTATGTTTAGGTGCTCAAAATGATGGTATACGTAATTAGGATTGTGTTGAAAATACATTGTATCTAAGTATAATAGTGTGTCGCTGACCATGTTTTTATTTATTTTTGTACAATCATTTCTATAGGATTGTATCCATCATACTTTTTTAACCTGATTTTGAGGTGCTGGATCAAAAACAAACATGTTTGACATCTGGGAAATTACCCTTAATGGGTCAAAATTATAAAAACAAAATGGTAGTATACGTAATTAGGATTGTGTTAAAAATACATTTATCTTAAGTATACTAGTTTGTCACAAACAGTGTTTTTATTTATTTTTGTGTGATCATTGCTTTAGGATTGTTACCAACATGCCTTTGTAACCAAATTAAAATATGCTGAATGCAAAAACGTGTTGGCCATTTAAAAAATAATGCTTATGTAGTCGAAATAACGAAAACAAAACCACTTTTATACATGGGTCCAGCGTATTTTCGACAACATGCCACCACCACTCAACCCCTCCACAGAGGTGATTGTTTTCTGGTGGATTTTTTTTTTTTTTTTTTTTTTTTTTTTTTTTTTTACAGCAAATCTATATTAGAATTTCTAAAAAAGGAAAACATTTATGTTTTCAAACACAAATTAATGTGTTTATAGGCATCGAAATAAGAGGCGTCCGTTTAAACGAAATTTTGTGAGAATGATTTTACGATCTAGGAGATGGAATTAAAATTAAAATTAAAATAATTAAATTGTATTTTGAATAGTTAAAAAGAAAATGAAAAAAAGGAATAATGTAGCCTATGCCTAAATTTACATATTAATATCAGTTTTTGGAAGAATATGTCTCTACCAACCATATGCCAGGGCCGTAGCTAGGATTGTGTGTGTACCCACCCCTGCTAACTATGGTCCTGTGTACAGGCGCATATTTAACAATAGTGGTGTAGGGGGGAGGGAGGTGGCGTAATATAAATGTAGGCCTGATGGGGATCAATTGGTTATAAGTTTGAATTTGTAGGTGATTAAAACAAAATGATATCCTGAAGCTAAAATGAGAGGATAGATATTTTAGATCTTTATTTTGTAAAGGCGTCGGAAGCAGGGGGAGGGGGAGATTTGAATAAACTGAATTTGTTTCACCCACCTGACAGTTCAGAAGAAAGTAGCTCATATAATGATTGTCCATGCTGCAGCTAGTAGTTCTTGTGTTAGTTCGACCAGAGTTGATTATTAACAGTCTTGCTTTACTGGGCTCCATATGTGTATATATTTTGAGTATATTATGGGGGCGAATGCAACATCTGAGAAAATAAATTATTTGTGAATTCAGCAAGTTGTATAAGCAGAAAGCTATTTATGCAAGAAAAAGGTTTTTTCGGGAGGGGGGGGGGGGGGGGGGGTATTATTATTTTATTTCCAAACAAGCAGATTTAATTGTTTCTAGTTATCTTAATACATAATTATTTATTTAAACAGATTCAACCATGGTGTCCAAAAATTTCCTTAAACCTTTTTATATTTATCAGTACAATTCCTTCATCTGAATATTCCTATTTAATTAAATCTCGTTTTAGTTTATCTATTTATATATTTAATAAAAATTCAGTTCAAAATTAGTAATTTTTTTACATAGAATAAGACGACAGACACAAAATGTCGATACCTTAGATGATGATTCTATAGTAGGTCCTAACTATTTATATGTGACCGGAATTCAGTAACCCATTTCAAATATGAGCTGTAAATGGTAACAAAACGTTACTGATGAAATTACAAAACAAAATCTTGTTACAATGTTTTGAAATGAAACGAATGCTGATCATTCATACTAAAACTCAAAATGTCCTGTTCAAATCTATACAATACATTCTGACAACTAATATTTACCATACCTACCGAAATGTGATATACAAACTGACGCTTTTTATGCATTTTTTGCAGTGAAGAAGCGGAGTAGATAAAAATTTATCTTTTCATTGCTCTCAATGTTAAACATTTTGGCAAAAGTTCGCAAATTGTTTCAAAGATAAAATGGGTTTTTTGGGGGGTTTTTTTTTAATATAATCGACATAATATTTTGGAATTCTCCGCATAGTACGCTAGTAAATCATCTCATTTTTATACGTAAAAAATATAAATATAATAGAACTATTGTGTGTGTGGGGGAGGGGGGGGTGAATATGTAGTAAATATGCCAAACGAAATCGAACGTTTTCTGAAGTTATGAGTATTATAAAATATAATTTTTAAAATATTTAAAACTATAGTTACTCAAATAACGAAGACCAATTCAAAAACAGTGTTATGCATTGCCTGTATGAATATGTATGTTCTTTTAAACAATGGCGATAGTTCCCCAGTAATTAGGACATTACAGAAAGTGTTATAAAATAATCGCGTCTCTCTGAAGGCCCTTATAAAGGGCCTGACCGCTTCTAGGTAGGTAACTAGGTTAACGTGCTTATATACCACTTCCGTGCCAATCAAGGTACCATTAGCTGGGGCGTAGCCAGAGAGGAAAAAATACCAAGGCAAACTCAGACCTTAATATTACCTACCAGACCTTAATTTAAGCCGAAATAATTAAAAAGGTGAATGAAAAAGAAGAAATCAGGCCTAATAAATAAATAAATAAATAAATATTTTTAAAACTTCGTAAATACCAAATACCAGATATTTCAAATGAAGTTGTTGTATATGACTAATATAAATGATGGTGAAGTGAAAATAAAGAAAGAATCAAACAAACAAAGAAAATAAATTTAAAAACAAATAAATAAATACATGTAAATAAAATTTAACATTCGTAAATACCAGATATTTGGAATGAAGTTGTATGTGACTGATGCAAGTAATAGTAAAAAGTAAATAAAAGAAATAAAGAAAGAAATATAATAAAATAAGATAAATAAAATAAGATAAATAAAATAATAAATAAGGTGATGGCGCTACACACACACACAAATATATATGTTTTAAAACTTCGTAAATATCAGATATTATTTCAAGTGAAGTTGTATGTATCTGATATAAATGATAGTGAAAATAAAATAAAATAAAAAATAAAATAAAATAAGTAAGTAAGTAAGTAAGTAAGTAAGTAAGTAAGTAAATAATTTGTGGATAGACATGTAACATTGATTAGTAGTTGTACGACTATCTTTTTAATGAAACGATAAGGGGAAAATAGAGCTGTGATAAAGGTCTATGTGAGTTAGGGGTTTTGTTTGGGGGTTTTAGGGGGAAGGAGAGGCATATTTTATTCAAACCTATACGTAGCTCCCTACCTTTTATATTTAGAACGACCATCAAAATTGCGCCAAACTTCCTTCATCAAAATGTGCACTCATTTCCCTTTGGCTTGAATCCTACGGGACATTCCAAATTACATATATTTTTTACCTAGGTGAAACTAATTTTTTTTACAAACAACACACATTTATCACCAATCACAGGACTTGTGATGTTACTCGAACTCTGACCCAGTCGGAAATTATTTGGTTTAGTCCTACCTATATCACCTGTTAACTGAACATTATTTTTAAGAATGCTATTTTGTAGCAGAGTGACCGGCACCTGCGCCCATGACAGCTTGTTCTGAATGTGCACGTAAACCCTATGCCCTGACCTGGCCGAGTGGTTACGGTGATGGTCAGGGCACTGCGGGCGATTAAATGCCTACGGTTCGAGTTCCTACAATGGCATGAGAGACAAATATGTAAAGCCAAACATTATTTTTATCTCCTGTGTTCATATCTTTTGTATGTATAGTCAAATCCGACACACATACAATATATAGATATTTATACATCCATACAAAGAAACATACATACAGTGTTAATATGAAATTCTTTTTTTACATTTACATTCTATAGTCTTTTTAGGGTGTATTTGCCTATCCTATATTATTCGAATAGACCTATTGATATATATCTAATCGGATAGCATTGAATTGCTGTCTTCGCGTTAGCTATGGATGGCTTGAATAATTCACACGTACACTAGGCGGTCCGCGGTTGCCATAGTGTTAACTGACGGCACACTGAACTAGAAACGAAACCAGGAAGTATTTCCTTATTTCTTACAACAGTGCATACATGTATCCGAAATCAAAAGCAGTCATGTTTCATTATAATCAAACGTTAACGGTGGAGTTTATTTACTCATTTTCTTTTCTGCTTTTTAATTGTTAATGCTCATTTAAAACCGTGTATCCTAGCCATAAATAACTTAAAAATATAAACGCTTACCTGGCCTCGTCTGTTGTCAAATGGTGGACAGGAAATATTTCATTTTCCCTTTGCTACAGTGGGGATTAGTAATTCGAATCTCTGATTATCCCTAAAAATCAACTTATATTGGATTTTTTTTTTTGAGAGGTTTTTCTTACCAGTGCTCACGAATATAGCCTATAACATCTTAGGACGACCAGGAAATGTGCCTTACTATTTGTTACAGACGCCAGCAGGAGTTAATCATTTTAGTCAAAATTAATGATTTTAATATAATTAATGTATAAAACATAATATGCAATCAGTAGACACTTGTTAAGAGTTGTTTAGCGATTTTGTACGGGTATATGCTTACCTGTTCCATGCTTACGGCAACCAGGAAATATTTAAAAACAAATTTTATTTAATATGATTAAAACCGTAAATTGTTAAAACAAAATTGTCTTACCTTTTCCTATAAATATACACCGACTTCATATAACTGATTGTTCATTGCTTTTCAACCTACTTTTCTTTTCTTTATTTTTTTCTTTCTCTCTCTCTCTCTCTCTCTCTCTCTCTCTCTCTCTCTCTCTCTCTCTCTCTCATAAAGATTCCTTTCTGATGATATCTCCACTTTCATTTAGGATTTCTAGGGGCATTATTCTTGTTAAAATTCAATGAATGCTACTAGAAAACCCTAACTTAGTGGCGATACGTTCCTGGCATTTCCACCTGTCGGTCTCCGGACAGCACTGTCTTGTCACGGGTCGCAATGATACTACTCTCCGACGGTCCAGTGACTGATTTCCGAGAAAACGATTGTACCTGCTGCGGCCTATCGCATTACAAGCCTGGACTCGATACGAAACTAACATTTAGCGGTGTGGGGTTTTTTTGTGTGTCGGATCTATTAATAGAAATCTTGGAATTCCAGTTTTCTTCGAAAACGGGCCGCTTCGACGAATAAGCTTTTCGGTGGATTACGTCTACTGTATCGAATACCAGTCGAGGGTAGATTCTATTTAGTTGGGGGTGTATGGGTGGCTTGCCACCCAATCAATTTGCGTTAGCATAACATGTGTTGGAAGATACCAGCGATTAGGAGAGGGGACGTTATTAATTCGCCTTTCGACGGGGGTGGGTTGGGGTTGGTGTGGAGCAACACATATTCTGGCATCTGGGCTTCATAAATGAAGCATTGCCCAGTAGCGTGTGTCAGGATATTATGCAGGGGTGCTCTAGACTGAGGCGAGCGACGTTTCTAGAGAGGGTCGAGTTACGTTTCCCCTGGTAAAATATATTTAATAAAATAAAATTGGCTTTGTGCACACTCGCCTGTTCTGGCCTCAGACCACAATTAATTTCGCTATATGTTTCTATATAGCCTTAGTGGCTATAACATTTTTATTAATATCAGCAGGCCCGTGAAGTTTTGTATGTACCTTTGCCTGCATGGGGGACACATACCCTGAAAAGGACAACCCCTGTTGTCCAGCTCTTTCTCCCAGCATATTGGTTTAAACAGACACACCCTCTAAACCATGCCGGAGTACACCCATTTTACACAAAAAGCACTACTTTTGCATGGGCCGGAATTACCACAAACAAGTCTTCAATGTCAACAAGTTACACATGTTTACAAACTACATGCTATCCCCTGTCACTTCAGTCAAACAGTTGCCACTTCATAGCTGTCTGCCATGAAATAATCACAGTCAAACAGCAGACTACTTGCGCGGTCAAATTTCCGGATTTTCGACAACCAAATGGGAAGATAACTGTAATCTGAGGCCTTCTCCTGCCTCCATCCCCAACACACACCGTCCATTTCAAACGCCAATGAGCAACGACCAGCAATATTTTTTTTTTATAAATAGGGGCGGGACGTAGCCCAGTAATAAAGCGCTCGGTCTAGGATCGATCCCCGTCGGTGGGCCTATTGGGACATTCCTCATTTTAGCCAGTGCACCACGACTGGTATATCAAAGGTTGTGGCGTGTGCTGTCCTGTCTGTGGGATGGTGCATGTAAAAAAAGGCCACTTGCTACTAATGGAAAAAATTCAACGTGTTTCCTCTCTAAGACTATATGTAAAAATTACCAAATGTTTGACATCTAATAGCCGATGATTAATAAATCAATGTGCTCTAATGGTGCCATTAAACAAAACAAACGTTAACTTGTTTATATGCACGTTTTCACAGACCACGGTCTTTATATACCAGTCATGGTGCACTGGCTGGGAAAGGAAACAAAATCAAGCAGATAATGGGTCCTCCAAGGAGCTTAGATCCGACGACCAAAGCACATCAGACGAACACTCTATATTTCTAGTGCAATAGCATAACATAAAAAAGGAGTAATGGTAGACATCTATTGCAGTTTTAAATCGTTTACCTCAACAGTTCTTGGAAAGTTGCAGTAACTTTCGTTAACCACAAACAATTATCTAAATCTCTGCTTTTTGATGTGACTCACCTGTTATCGATGGGAAATTCGTCACAGTTGTCGAACAGAACATATCAAGCATGGGCGTACATAGGATTTTGAAAAGGGGGGTTCCAATACATAGGATTTTGAAAAGGGGGGTTCCAAAATAGATTGCAGAGATATTGGGCATATATTTCTATGCTGAGTAAATATAATAATGTCAGATATCAATGTCAGATATATTAAATTATATAAAAAAAAGCGATTTCAGGGGATTTAGGTCGAACCTATCGAACCCCCCCCCCCCCCCCATGTACGCCCATGTCAAGTGTTATAACGCATCCTGACACTCAGCATCCGCTAACTCGAATAGTTTAATCAAAACAAAACAAGTAAACAAACAAACAAAACAATAACAAACAAACAAAATCCGGATCCGGCCCTTTTAAAGACACCCCACTCACAAACTCCGAGTAAATAAAATGCACCATCAACGCCATCACCACCACCACCACCACCACCATCAGCAGCAGCAGCATCACCACGACCAGCAGCAGCAGCACCACCACCACCACCACCATCATCATCATCAGTAGCAGCAACAGTAACAACAAAACGTCAACAAACCAACTCAACTAGATACTATATCTGTTATGTCACCTACCTCGTGAAATGTGCAGGTTGAGATTATAATTGTTTCTAAAGTTCAAATTATTAAGTCTTGCAAAGATCTGAATCTATAATCTTAATCTTAGATGTGGTGTACTGAATATTAATACTGAGAAAGGTAGATTTGAAAATATTCCCAGACAACAAAGAATATGTCCAGAATGTAATACTAATAATATAGAGGATGAATATCATTTTTTGCTTGTATGTTCATATTATAGAGACCTTAGAGTCAAATATTTCATTTTTTTTTATTGTTCATGGCCTTCAATGAACAAACTGACTAATTTGCTATCATTAAAATCGAAATTGCAAACATTACACCTAGCTAAATTTATCTATTTTTCTATGCAGCGTCGTCAAGAATTAATATCATAATTCATGTTTCCTCCTCTAATTAAGTATTAATTATAGGTCATAAGTGTATTAATATTTTTAAATAATATTTATCATATCCATGTTACCATGTGTTGCGCATCATGTTTCAGCCAATGGCTGATTACAGCTGTGGCTAAATAAAATTGATTTGATTTGATTTAATTTATAACTTATTCCATATACAAAACAATTATCATGCTCAACATTTTACAAAACAATTATAAAACAATAAAATCCACTGGCATGGTTCAGGTGCTGTATGGTTGAAACTAACTAAACCTTTAACTAGTGCTGAGTTAGTCCATTCACTGTGTCTGTCAATATTATTGTACGGATGCAAATTACGGAATAATAAATAACTAAGCTACTGGTAATAGAAATGGCAGTTAAAAGTATCCAGTATTTTTCTAAAAGAACAAGAACTGATGTTGCCTTCGATTTTTTTATTATTATTATTATTCAGCTATTTGCTTAGGTATAAATATTCCAAGATTGCAGAGTTATAAACTTTAAAATTAATAAATATCATATTACCAAAATTGTGACATCACAGGTTGTTCCCGTGGACCCTGTATATGTGTTAAACACACTTGTGGACGGAAAACAACCGTTAACAGCTAGCCACGGAGTCAATAACAGAATGTTAAGCCACTGTTTCGTCTTTAAATACAAAAATGCTATAGACTGTAATTTCGCATAAGATATTAAAGCAAAAACATCTCTCCCCTCAAAACAACAATAAACCCAAACAACAACAATAAACCCAACTACAAAACCAAATAAACAAATAACACACACACACACACACACACATGCACGCACACATACACGGACACACACACATATACTTTCACACACACAGACACACACACACACGGACCACAAAAGACAACCAAAACAACACCCCCACCCCAAGTAAATAATAACCCCCCCCCCCAAAAAAAAAAAAAATGATAAAAAAAATAACGCACGATGCAATTTGGGAAGGAACCATTATCTGCGTGAAATGTTAAAAAAACTAAGAAATTGGAACCATGAATAGATTTAAATTGAATGAATGGTATCGTTGACATAAATACATATTGTATGAGGAAATGTCTGAGTTTATGCAAAACAACAGTCTTCAGGGCCCCGTTCCACGAAGCGATCTTAGCCCTAAGATCAACTTAAGTGCATAGGGTAGGCAATTTTGAAGCCACTGTTTATGTGAACTGCAACAGAATTATTACTGACGTTTGAAATATCTTATAAAATACTTTGAATATCGTTGGAATAAAAATGTAACATTACATTTTATAAACGTGTATCTGTTGATAATTTTACCAATCAATACACGTGTAGATTATTCATGTTTCTTACATACCCGTTGGTGAGATCACCATGCGCTATTTTTGGTTACACGTGGTTACACGTGTTAAAAATTTCAAGACATACGACTGGCTGCTCCTTGGTGATAACCAGTTTACCAATGCCATACGTCCAATCAAAAACTACATGATGGAAATCGATTAGACTGTGACATACGGTATATAGTTAACCTGTGTGTGTGTGACGTGTAAGTCAGCTACAAGTGTAACGGCTGTAAATAACTTTTAGATGAAAAAGATGTTAAAATTTGCTTAAAAACCAGTTTTTTGAGGATATGTAAGAAATAGAATAATACATTCGTGTCTGTTAGATACCATTTATCTCACAACTCGTTTAAAAACGTATCAAACTCGCTTTCGTTCGTTAGATACATTTTAAAACAACTCGTTGTGAGATTAATGGTATCTAACGGCCACTCATGTATTATTCTCTATAGATGTGCGAAAGTGTCATACGAAATACGGTATGTTTGTGGTGGATGGTGGGGCTAGACTGTGGCGAGCGAATTTTAAAGGGGGTCGAGTCATGCTCCCCCGGGAAATATATTGAAAACAAAATTGTCTGGTCAGGGGAATTTCGAACCCCAAAACACCCTCCACACGCACCTGACACACAAATGTGATAATTTATTTATCCACACACTATGGTCTGTAACGAATATTAAGTATGATCGTAATCTGTTCACAGTCGATGTTCATAACATACAACGAAGTCAGTTACAGTGACGCTGAATAATGCAAATTTCACCAATCGCGACTGCAAACTGCCCTAACTTCAGCCAACGAACGTTGCCAACTATTTGATTGGTTCCCGATGTAGCCATTTGGTTTAACTTGAAGCGCATAAACCAGGCTTGCGGTCGTTTTTCTGCTCTGTCTGGGTGAACCCTGATTTCAGCGGCTAGAGTGACGTATGTAGTATTCAATATATCGTTATGTCCCAAGCCATATTCATATTATATATACGATATTTATGTAACCATTTATTGTAAACAATGTCAGTAATAAATATTGTTATTGGACCCATTCTCCGATTGCTTCTTCTCCCGTCACAACCAGTGACCCACCACTGATATATCAAAGGCCGTGGTATGTGCTGTTCTGTCTGTCGATTGGTGCATATATAAAAGATCCTTTGCTAATAATGAAAACATATAGCTGATTTATCAGAATTACAAAATGTTTGACATCCAATAGCTGAATCAATATGCTATATTGATGTCGTTAAACAAAACAAACTTCAATTTTCCTTTCTTTTTAATACTCTCCCTATTACTAAACATGAAGATTTGAACAACAACACTGAGAGAGAGAGAGAGAGAGAGAGAGAGAGAGAGAGAGAGAGAGAGAGAGAGAGAGAGAGAGAGAGAGAGAGAGAGAGAGAGAGAGATTCATTTTAATTTAAAATATATTACCCATTCTGTATTGGGGGGGGGGGGAGATGTCCTATTTATGAAAACATTGTCGATCATCGGCGTTTGAAGTAGACAGTGTGTGTTGAGGCGGTCGCGGGGTGTGGGTGGACATGCGTGTCTATGCGCTTAAGGTAATCTTAGGGTTAAGATGGCTTCGTGGAACGGGACCCAGACGTATCTAGTATCTACGACTGTGTCATAATGACCATATGTTTGATATCCAATAGCCGACGATTAATAAATCAATGTACTCTAGTGATGTCGTTAAACAAAACAAATTTCTTCTTCTTCTCCCATATTTCAGCTTCTTTTTGTTGATCATTCCACATCCAAGTCCTTCTCATTCAACCGCAACAGGTGCTTGTCTCTTGTGTCCAAATGTGCCATTTCCCATCAGCTTTGCTTTTCTATGGGCTTAGCCTGACCACTTTGATGAGTATTCATATGTAATTTATGTCATTATACATGTAGTGGGACTTATTGGCTCATTTCGGTTCAAATAATGTTTTGTCATGCTCTGTTAAGAGTCTCTTATAATTACGTTTTAAATTTATACTTCCGTACTACCTTTATTAATAGCAAAGGACAAGGATGCCAGGTAGGTGAAAACGGATATATAGATGGATGGATGGGTGGATAGATGGATGGATGGATGGATGGATGGATAGATAGATGTTGGTAAACGAAAAAAAACAGTCAAGAAATATGAGCCAACCGTGAAGGGATTTGCACCACAGTTGTTATCCGTTGTACTATGTTGCTCATTTTAATAATAATAATAATAATTATTATTATTATTATTATTAAAATATTATTGTTATTGTTATTATTATTATTATTATTATTATTATTATTATTATTATTATTATTATAAGACAAAAAAGAAGCTCACTATTCAATAGCATATCCACTGGACCATATAGTATGAGAGGCAGCTGCTTTAACAGATATAAGGTGAGAGACTGCCGCTTTAAAAATATAGGATGAGAGACTGCCGTTCTGATATAGGATGAGAGACTGCCGCTTTAATAAGTATAGGATGAGCGATCGCCACTTTAATAAATATAGGATGAGAGACTGCCGCTCTGATATAGGATGAGAGACCGCCGCTTTAATAAATATAGGATAAGAGACTGCCACTTTAATAAATATAGGATAAGAGACTGCCGCTTTAATAAATATAGGATGATAGACTGCCGCTTTAATAAATATAGGACGAAAGACTGCCGCTTTAATAAATATAGGATGCGAGACTGCCGCTTTAATAAATATAGGACGAGAGACTGCCGCTTTAATAAATATACGATGAGAGACTGCCGCTTTAATAACTATAGGATGCGAGACTGCCGCTTTAATAAATATAGGATGAGAGACTGCCGTTTTAATAAATATAGGATGAGAGACTGCCGTTTTAATAAATATAGGACGAGAGACTGCCGCTTTAATAAATATAGTATGCGAGACTGCCGCTTTAATAAATATAGGATGAGAGACTGCCGCTTTAATATATATATAGCATGTGAGACTGCCGTTTTAATAAATATAGGATGAGAGACTGCCGCTTTAATAAATATAGGATGAGAGACTGCCGTTTTAATAAATATAGGATGTGAGACTACCGCTTTAATAAATACAGGATGAGAGACCACCGCTTTAGTAAATATAGGGTAAGAGACTGCCGCTTTAATAAATATAGGATGAGAGACTGCCGCTTTAATAAATATAGGATGAGAGACTGCCGCTCTGATATAGGATAAGAGACAGCTCCTTTAATAAATATAGGATAAGAGACAGCCGCTTTAATAAATATAGGGTAAGAGACTGCCACTCTGATATAGGATGAGAGGCTACCGCTTTAATAAATATAGGATAAGAGACTGCCACTTTAATAAATATAGGATGAGATACCACCGCTTTAATAAATATAGGATGAGAGACTGCCGCTTTAATAAATATAGGATGAAAGACTGCCGTTTTAATAAATATAGGACGAGAGACTGCCGCTTTAATAAATATAGGACGAGAGACTGCCGCTTTAATAAATATAGATTGTGAGACTGCCGCTTTAATAAATATAGGATGAGAGACTGCCGCTTTAATAAATATAGGATGAGAGACTGCCGTTTTAATAAATATAGGATGTGAGACTACCGCTTTAATAAATATAGGATTGAGAGACCACCGCTTTAATAAATATAGGACAAGAGACTGCCGCTTTAATAAATATAGGATGAGAGACTGCCGCTTTAATAAATATAGGATGAGAGACTGCCGCTCTGATATAGGACAAGAGACAGCCCCTTTAATAAATATAGGATAAGAGACCGCCGCTTTAATAAATATAGGGTGAGAGACTGCCACTCTGATAGAGGATGAGAGGCTACCGCTTTAATAAATATAGGATAAGAGACTTCCATTTTAATAAATATAGGATGAGATACCACCGCTTTAATAAATATAGGATAAGAGACTGCTGCTTTAATAAATATAGGATGAGAGACTGCCACTTTAATAAATATAGGATGAGAGACTGCCGCTTTAATAAATATAGGATGAGAAACTGCCGATTTAATAAATATAGGATGAGAGACCGCCGCTGTAATAAATATAGGATGAGAGACCAAGAGACTATCGCTTTAATAAATATAGGATGAGAGACTACCGTTTTAATAAATATAGGATGTGAGACTACCGCTTTAATAAATATAGGATGAGAGACCACCGCTTTAATAAATATAGGATAAGAGACTGCCGCTTTAATAAATATAGGATGAGAGACTGCCGCTTTAATAAATATAGGATGAGAGACTGCCGCTCTGATATAGGATAAGAGACAGCCCCTTTAATAAATATAGGATAAGAGACCACCGCTTTAATAAATATAGGGTGAGAGACTGCCACTCTGATATAGGAAGCTCACTATTCAATAGCATATCCACTGGACCATATAGTATGAGAGACAGCTGCTTTAACAGATATAAGGTGAGAGACTGCCGCTTTAATAAGTATAGGATGAGAGACCGCCACTTTAATAAATATAGGATGAGAGACTGCCGCTCTGATATAGGATGAGAGACCGCCGCTTTAATAAATATAGGATAAGAGACTGCCGCTTTAATAAATATAGGATGATAGACTGCCGCTTTAATAAATATAGGACGAAAGACTGCCGCTTTAATAAATATAGGATGCGAGACTGCCGCTTTAATAAATATAGGATGCGAGACTGCCGCTTTAATAAATATAGGACGAGAGACTGCCGCTTTAATAAATATACGATGAGAGACTGCCGCTTTAATAACTATAGGACGAGAGACTGCCGCTTTAATAAATATAGGATGAGAGACTGCCGCTTTAATAAATATAGGATGAGAGACTGCCGTTTTAATAAATATAGGATGAGAGACTGCCGCTTTAAATAATGAGAAACTGCCACTAATAAATATAGGATGAGAGACTGCCGCTTTAATAAATATAGGAAGAGAGACCGCCGCTTTAATAAATATAGATGACTGCCTTTAATAAATATAGGATGAGAGACTGCCGTTTTAATAAATATAGGACGAGAGACTGCCGCTTTAATAAATATAGGATGCGAGACTGCCGTTTTAATAAATATAGGACGAGAGACTGCCGCTTTAATAAATATAGGATGAGAGACTGCCGCTTTAATAAATATAGGATGAGAGACTGCCGTTTTAATAAATATAGGACGAGAGACTGCCGCTTTTATAAATATAGGACGAGAGACTGCGGCTTTAATAAATATTGGATGAGAGACTACCGCTTTAATAAATATAGGATGAGAGACCACCGCTTGAATAAATATAGGATAAGAGATCGCCACTCTGATATAGGATGAGAGGCTATCGCTTTAATAAATATAGGATAAGAGACTGCTGCTTTAATAAATATAGGATGAGAGGCTGCCACTTTAATAAATATAGGATGAGAGACTGCTGCTTTAATAAATATAGGATGAGAAACTGCCACTTTAATAAATATAGGATGAGAGACTGCTGCTTTAATAAATATAGGATGAGAGACTGCCGCTTTAATAAATATAGGAAGAGAGACCGCCGCTTTAATAAATATAGGATGATGGACTGCTGCTTTAATAAATATAGGATGAGAGACTGCCACTTTAATAAATATAGGTAAGAGACCGAGAGACTGCTGCTTTAATAAATATGGGATGAGAGACTGTCGCTTTAATAGATATAGGATGAGAGACTGCCGCTCTGATATAGGATAAGAGACTGCCGCTTTAATAAATATAGGATGAGAGACTGCCGTTTTAATAAATATAGGACGAGAGACTGCCGCTTTAATAAATATAGGACGAGAGACTGCCGCTTTAATAAATAGAGGATGCGAGACTGCCGCTTTAATTAATATAGGATGAGAGACTGCCGTTTTAATAAATATTGGATGAGAGACTACTGCTTTAATAAATATAGGATGAGAGACCACCGCTTGAATAAATATAGGATAAGAGACTGCCACTCTGATATAGGATGAGAGGCTACCGCTTCAATAAATATAGGATAAGAGACTGCTGCTTTAATAAATATAGGATGAGAGGCTGCCACTTTAATAAATATAGGATGAGAGACTGCCGCTTTAATAAATATAGGATGAGAAACTGCCACTTTAATAAATATAGGATGAGAGACTGCTGCTTTAATAAATATAGGATGAGAGACTGCCGCTTTAATAAATATAGGAAGAGAGACCGCCGCTTTAATAAATATAGGATAATGGACTGCTGCTTTAATAAATATAGGATGAGAGACTGCCACTTTAATAAATATAGGTAAGAGACCGAGAGACTGCTGCTTTAATAAATATGGGATGAGAGACTGTCGCTTTAATAGATATAGGATGAGAGACAACCGCTCTGATATAGGATAAGAGACTGCCGCTTTAATAAATATAGGATGAGAGACTGAGAGACTGCAGAATTAATAGATATAGGATGAGAGACTGCCGCATCAAAGTTATTCTATTGTCAGTTTGTTTCAGTGCCATGCTTGTACACGGGCATGTAGCTAGTAATATGACAGATGTTATTCTTGTTCCTATTGTGAAAAACAAAACCGGAGACATAACAGATAAAGGCAATTACCGTCCAATTGCATTAGCAACTGTGATTATGGAACATGTACTGTTATCACGTACAGACCTGAGTACATCGGACTATCAGTTTGGTGTTAAAAGTGGGACATCCACCGATATGTGTTTATTTGCTTTTAAGGAAGTTATTAACTTTTACATTTCACAAGGTAGTCCTGTGTATGTTTGCTTTTTGGATGCGAAAAAAGCCTTTGACCGAGTAAATCACTGGATTGACACTTTTGAAAAAAGGTGTGCCTACTTTTGTAGTTCGCTTTCTCAAAGCATGGTATTTAACCCAATTGTTTAGTGTAAAATGGGGTGCATATATTTCCTGTAAGTTTAATGTAACAAATGGCGTCCGTCAAGGTGGGGTAATGTCACCCTTATTATTTAATATATATATTGATGACCTTAACCTACAGTTGTCAAAATGTGCAGTTGGGTGTAATGTTGGTGGAGTGTTTCTAAATAACTTCAGCTTTGCTGATGATATGTCACTTCTTTGCCCATCTATTTCTGCATTAAGAAAAATGTTAACGATTTGCGAGAAATTTGCAGAAGATTATGATATTATATATAATACAATGAAAACTGTTTGTATGTGTATTGAGTCAGAAACTATGAAGTTGATCAATATGCCTTCGATATATTTGTGTGGTGATGTACTGAAATTTGTTGACAACTATAAATATCTAGGTCATATTATATGCAAAAACACGAAAGACGATAAAGACATTAAACGACAGTATAGAGCCCTTTGTGTACGTGCAAACATGTTGTTGCGGCGATTTGCTAAATGTTCAGAAACTGTTAAAACACAATTATTTGTGAGTTATTGTAGTAATTTGTACGCGGGTGCATTATGGGTGAAATTTACACAGGATACCATGAAGGATCTTAACATATGTTATAATAATGCATACCGATGGATGATCGGACAACGACGACCATACAGTGCCAGCAAGATGTTTGTCAGTCATCGAGTAAAAAGCTTTGGCGTTTTACTTCGCTCAACAGCATATTCGCTGAAGAGTAGAATCGAAACAACCTCAAACGACCTACTTGCCCACCTGCGGTGTACGTCAAATCTGTGTGTGTAAATCGCTGGCACAAGCTGCTGTATATTATGTAATCAGTTTTGTATGTGATGTTTATATATGTTCTATGGATCTCTGATCTGAAATAAAAATCTATTATTATTATTATTATTATTATTATTATTATTATACGCCGACAGGATTTTGCTTTCTTTTGCCTATCATGGGGCGGGACGTAGCCCAGTGGTAAAGCGTTTGCTTGATGCGCGGTCGGTCTAGGATCGATCCTCGTCGGCTATTTCTCGTTCCAGCCAGTGCTCCACTACTGGTGTAACAAAAAACATGCTATGTATTATCCTGTCTTTAGAATGGTGCATATAAAAGATCCCTTGCTGCTAATCGAAAAGAGTAGCCCATGAAGTGGCGACAGCGGGTTTCCTCTCTCAATATCTGTCTGGTTCTTAACCATATGTCTGACGCCATATAACCATAAATAAAATGAGTTGAGTGCGTTGTTAAATAAAACATTTCCTTCCTTCCTTTTCCTTTCCCTATCATGTTAATATTCTCTGATAGCCACACATGCAACAATATAGGATCAATTACAGGACACACTGTAAAGTGCATTCCATGCATTCTATTACTTGAGTAGGCCTATCGTTTTCGTCTGAGTAGTTTAAAAACCCACTGCGTAAACAGTTCGTGGGTGGACTATCGCTGGATCCGCTTTGGAGCAAGATATACGGAACAACACAAGGAACGCGAATATTAATTTACTTTTCTTTATTTATAATTGTTCCGTCTGAATCATATTAATTTTGTGTCTATTAAAATTATCAACGTCTTCGGAACATTAATTTTATCATGAAAAAAAACATAATATATATATATATATATATATATATATATATATATATATATATATATATATATATATATTCCCGATTCTTCTGTTGTTCAGTATATGTGCGCCTATGCAATACAGTCTTTACCTACTTAATCTGTAAATGTAATCAATGTGTTCTAGTGATGTCGTTAAACAAAACAAACTTCTGTAAATGCAACTTTTTAAATGGATTTTTTCTCAACGTATAATTTTTGTATACATGTGTATACACTGAATATATATATATATATATATATATATATATATATATATATATATATATATATATATATATATATATATATATACTACAGTCATGAACCAAACTATTGGTTCAAATGAAATAATTATTTACAATGAACAACCCGATCAAGTAATTCGTTACAATTAAAATCACAAATGTTATGTATATTAACACACATTTTTGTTTATTATTTTGCAATGTATTATTTTCAAGTGTATTGTCGTTTTAAATATCCTGTGATAAAACTGTTGATAACTGGTGCTATATTGTTGTTTAATGTGTACCAAAGTTCCACCCGCTGTTCCCTTGGTCTGCCCATAACATTGGGCAGTGAGGGGTGAGGGTATGGGATACTGGCAGGTAGGGTTTTCTTTAGGGCCATAGGGCGTAGGCGGTTTGGCCTTAGGGTCTTATGTGGGGTCCGGCCTCCGCCCCTCACCAGCCTTCATTGGGTCACACCAACGTTCAAAATATTATTGGTAATTTTCTTCAAAATTTATTAACAACGTTCCTGTGGGTTTGAGCCAACCTTTCAACCTTTCTTCTTAACCTCCCAGTGGCCTAAATTGTAGGATACATTTTTATTTAGTTATTTAGACCAGCCCATCTAAAATTGCAATTTTTATTTTATTTAATTAATTATTTTAAAATTGTTTAGGTGAAAATTTGGTTTTAAGGGTGCAGTCAAAATTTATTAACATCCATTCCCCCATTATTAATATTTTGGATTTAATATTCTAAATTTAAAAATTGTCCATAGTAGCTAGGAAGTTCCTGTCCCGAGTCAGACTCCCGATCATATCGGGAGCCAGACTCGGGATAGGCGTGTTCGAAACCCTAGTGGTATAGGAGCACGTTAAACTAGTTATGATTGAGTAACATTGTCTTTTGATTTTAATACTCTCTCTCTCTCTCTCTCTCTCTCTCTCTCTCTCTCTCTCTCTCTCTCTCTCTCTCTCTCTCTCTCTCTCTCTCTCTCTCTCTCTCTCTCTCTCTCTCTCTCTATCTATCTATCTCTCTCATGTTTTGACTTTCATAGCTATTTATTCCGTGTTTTATCGGTAAGTTTATAATTTATGTATAAATTTATGTTGAACGTCATTTTTCTATGTTTGACGGTCGACATATTTTTCTTTCGTGCTGTTTTGTCAAAAATGCATTCATTCATTCATCCATCCGTTCATTCATTCAAATTAGTCGGTTACTGGCATAAGAACGGCCAATCTCTCAGTGGTAGATCCATATGATTTGGGGTTTTCCCATTCCAACCAAAACAATTCTTTTCAACACTTAATTACCGCTGGTGAAGGACTGGTATTTAAAAAAAAAACAGGGCTGCGTTCAGCCAGACCGAGCAGAAAAACGTCCGTTAGACTCGTTTATGCGCTTCACGTTAAACCAAAAGGCCACGTCGGTAACCAATCAAATAGTTAGCGAACGTTAGCAAAACGTTTGCTGTCTGAACTTAGGCCAGTATTCAGGTGAAGAAATGAAACACATATTTTGGTAGCATGGAAGTAACTCTTAATACTCTGTCCACCATACTAACATAAATGCAAACATAGTAAAGAACAGGAATTTCCCTGGGTCACTTGCATATACATTTGTATAATGGTAATAAACGGTCATCATCAACCTAAATCTGGAAGAAAAGAAAAAGCTGTAATTTTTACCACTGAAACATTATTTACTGTTTTTACAATTTACTACATGTATTGGTCCTTTTACTTCCCTGTTATTTTCTACTTTATTAATTATAATAAGCACTAGAAAAGGGAGATTATTCGTCTAGTCATACTGGAGAGAAATATGCGTACCAGTCAAATGTTATTGTCATATTGCCACTTTTTCGGATACAGCCACCGTCCATGGCAACGCCGAATTCCTGAGAAATACTCATCAGTATTCTCCGTTTCATTATGTATGATAACGTATATAACATCACCATAGCACATACGTCATATTACTGTTATTCATTGTACTATGGTATATCTGACGATACGAGGGTCTTCACGAGTACTCGAGTACTCGGGCACGGGTCGAGTCTAGCAAGACTCGAGTCCGTTCACAGGACACGAGTACCCGAGCAGGGTGGAATGGCTTCACAATGATCAACTATAATACAATATTTTCAGCAGTAGATAATCAACGATATAAGTTACACAGTAATTATATGTTCATTCACTAGTGTTTCTTTTTAAACTGGCCGTCCGTCCGCCAAAACACCGAACATATAAACCGGTTTCTAAATGCAATACAATGGCATGATTTGGCATCCATGTTCAGCGCTGGAATTAAGAGGGCATAATGCTATTTTACTTTATTCCTTAATCACATAATCATCTAGTGTAAGTGTCGGGTACTCGGGTCCGGGTCGAGTTTGAGCCTCGAGTACTCGAGTCCAATATGTTGGACTCGTGGAGGCCCTACAACTAAGAGCGGATCCAAAAAATATGATAGGATGGAGAAGGGTAAAAAGACACGTGGAGAAACGGGAAAAGAGCACCCCAAAAACCGTCTATCATTCGTGAATAAATTTTTTAAGCATATTGCATTTTTAGGGAGGTCAGGTCCCTCTCTCTCTCTCTCTCTCTCTCTCTCTCTCTCTCTCTCTCTCTCCCCAACCCACCCCACCCCCGCAGATTTTGATACCACGTGATACGATTGGAATCTAATCGGATCTGGTTTTCTCGGTACATTCTATTGTCAGCTATTTAACATTTTTGGGGAAGTCCATGTTCAAACCGAGTGAGAGCACATTACAGTTTAGATATTCTCGAGAAACTCGGGCAAGCTTCGCGGAATTCACCATTCTTGTCTTCACAGAATAAAGCCAATATCCTACGTCATTAACTAGTTATTCTCTATTGCCAGTGTTCGCGCCGGATCAAAAACCGGGAACACTAAAACATTCCTTATCGCTAGGGTGAGACTACTAACTGTCACGACGGAGTTAGCCAACTCGCCGATTTCTCGACTTCTACGACTTTCCAATTGCTAGTCTGAGCACTCTTAAAACTCGATTTTTGTACAACGATTAGTTGTTCATCTGTGCGCACCAGTCGTAAATCGAGAGGGGGGGGGGGGGATTACAACGCAACCAACGAGTTGGCCTACTGTGTCGTGGCATTTGGTAGTCTGAAATTAACATAAGGCGACGCCACACGATACGAGTGTTTTGTACGAGAATAGCCGATGAAATCGCAATCGGCTATTCTCGTGATTGTTCTCGTCTGCTTAAAAAAAACAACGTACACACAGAATCGGTACATGAAGCGATTTTTTTTCTACGCTCACGCAGTACGGACACATAAATTCTATAAAATTACGTCATCGGTGAATTTCCCCGCTAAATTTGAAGTTAACATTGTGTGCGTCTTTTCGTGATTTCAGTCTTTCCAACATTATTATTATTATTATTAGGCCCTATTATTATTATTTTTTTTTTTTTTTAATTATTGTTATTGTTGTTGTTGTTATTATTATTATTATTATTATTATTATTAACTTTATTAACTTTATTATTATTATTATTATGATTATTATTATTATATATTTATTATTGTTATTGTTATTGTTATTATTATTATCATTATTAAAACTTTTCCCTACTCATATTTCGGTGGCCACTTCCTCAAGTTACACGTTGTGACGTCACGTCAAAAAAAATTACGCATTCATTTACGCACACATGGAGACAGTCATTACACATACGCGCACGCACACGTTCGCGCATACGCGCACATGGAGACGTAGCTTAATGTGAAATGGGTCGCAGAATCGATCGTCATCTATAGACTCTGTCAGTTGGTAGTCTGAGCCTAACACAAAGCGACGCCACACGATACGATTGTTTTGTACGAGAATAGCCGATGAAATCGTAATGGTTGTCTTTTGTCGCAATTGGCTATCCTCGTGATTGTTTTCGTTTGAAGCTTTCCTATCGTGTGATATTGCCTGATAGTCCAAGCATATATCCCTTGCTGAATTGTTGAGTATCTTTGGATGTTCTCAGATGGGTAGGGTGTAGTTCTGTGGTAGAGCGCTCGCCTGAGGTGAGATGGATTGCAGGATCGACCGCCATCTATAGACTCGGTGTGTTTCCATCCCAAGCAGTGCCCCACAACAGGTACATAAGCAAAACGTGGTTTGTTATATCCTGTCTATGGGACAGTGCATATAACAGATCCCCTTTAGTATACTGCTTTATTATTGAGGGTAGCCTATGCTGCTTCAGCGCCCCCCCCCCCTCTCTCTCTCTCTCTCTCTCTCTCTCTCTCTCTCTCTCTCTCTCTCTCTCTCAGGGGCGAGACGTAGCCCAGTGGTAAAGCGCTCGCTTGATGCGCGGTCGGTTTGGGATCGATCCCTGTCAGTGGGCCCATTGGGCTATTTCTTGTTCCAGCCAGTGCACCACGACTTGTATATTAAAGGCCGTGGTATGTACCACCCTATCTGTGGGATGGTGCATATAAAAGATCCCTTGCTGCTAATCGAAAAAGAGTAGCCCATGAAGTCGCGACAGCGGGTTTCCCCCCTTTAGTATACTGCTTTATTATTGAGGGTAGCCTATGCTGCTTCAGCGCCCCCCCCCCCTCTCTCTCTCTCTCTCTCTCTCTCTCTCTCTCTCTCTCTCCATTATATCTCAGAATAACCATATGTTAGGCATCAATTAAACGTATTTAACATATTCTGTGGTGTCGTTAAACTTGTGAACTTTCCTTTCCTTTTCTTTGCCTCAAATGCGACTTTCTTACTGTACTCCAACGCCATATAACCTCTCTCAGTATCTGTGTGGTCCTTGACCATATCTCTGATACCATGTAACCGTAAATAAAATGTGTTGAATGCGTCGTTAAATAAAACATTTCCTTCCTTCCTTCCTTCTTTCTTCTTACTGTGCCAAAAACAAATATCCATCTTTAGACAGTCTGTTGAACCACTGGATACTTTATGACATCAGATTTCCTTCCTCGATGAAACTGAAACTAAAAATTCAATATATTATTCATAGAAAAAGTATTTCTTTTCAGGAACATAAATAATAGATGTTTGCGTTAGAACTCTTCTGGATTTGTTTTCCCTAACTGAATTTGTTTAAGGCAATGACCCTAATTATCAGACGGTGTAGAATATTTTAGGTTGCTGTAGGCTTTTTTATCGTTAAATTATTCCTGGGCTGTACGTATATATATGTGTGTGTGTGTGTGTGTGTGTGTGTGTATGTGTGTGTGTGTGTGTGGCTGTGTGTGTGTGTGTGTATGTGTGTGTGTATGGTGTGTGTGTGTGTGGCTGTGTGTGTGTATGTGTGTGTGTATGTATGTGTATGGTGTGTGTGTATGTGTATGGTGTGTGTGTGTGTATGGTGTGTGTGTGTTGCTGTGTGTATATGTGTGTGTGTGTGTGTGTATGTGTATGGTGTGTGTGTGTGGCTGTGTGTGTGTGTGTGTGTGTGTGTGTGTGTATGTGTGTGTGTGTATGTGTGTGTGTATGTGTGTGTGTGTGTATGGTGTGTGTGTGTGTGTGGCTGGCTGTGTGTGTGTATGTGTGTGTGTGTGTATGTGTATGGTATATGTGTATGGTGTGTGTGTGTGTGTATGGTGTGTGTGTGTGGCTGTGTGTATGTGTGTGTGTGTGTATGTGTATGGTGTGTGTGTGTGTGTGTATGTGTGTGTGTGTGTGTGGCTGTGTGTGTGTGTGTGTGTGTGTGTGTGTGTGTGTCTATGATAGATTCGAGATTCTTTTTCTCGTGTTGTTGTATTTGTTTTATTTTGATTATTTTATTTTAATTGTTGTTTTGTTTTTGTTTTTTCTTTTTTGTATGGTGTTGTGTTGTTTTGTTGTTGTTTTGTTTTGGGGGTTTGTTTGGTGTTTTTGGAGGTTGTTTTACTGACATCATTAAAGCACATTGAATAATAAATCATCAGCTATTGGATGTCAAACATTTGGTAATTTTGACACGTAGTCTCCTCGCGGAACCCACTACATTTTCCCATTATTATGCACTTTCCCCACAGACAGGACAGCACATACCACGGCATTTGATACACCATTTGTGGGACGTTAGTTGGAAATAAAATTCCAACTGAAGAAGACCGCATATTACAGTCCTGGTTCTTCTTTTTCTTACACCCCACCCCACCCCACCCCACCTCCCTTCACCACCTCACCTTATTCTTGGCTAGGATCGACAATGAATTAGACATTTCTGTCAATCCAATATGTTTGTGATATTCATGGTGTTGTAGTAGTTCACAATACATTTTATGCGCAAAAACAAAGGCAGCTCGGAAACTAAGATCAGTGACATTAACACAAATAGTGATCGTTTCTATAATAACCATCACCCAGTGTTGCCAGTACCACTGGGTATTTTTCTCGAATTGGAATTCGATGTCTTCCTTTTGATGTCCTCATTTTTAGAATTTTGCAGGTTTTTAGTCCTTTTTCTTGAAGCCGATGTCCTCGATTGAAACCGAGTGTGAGCACATTACAATTTCGATATTCTCGAGAAACTCCATCCACTGGTTTTGCTCACAGTAAAACAAAGCTTGGTGGCTCTTCTTGCTTTTCGTCCACGTCGTCCACAGGGTAACACTGAACCCATTTAACGGCCATTCTCCCTATGTCCTCGGTTGAAATTTTGCACAATGTATTGGTCTTCGTTTTCCAGACAAGTGTAGTCGTATTTGAAGTTTTGCTGCAGTGTATTAAACCTAGTTCTGAAGCAAATGTCAGCTTATTTAGGATTTGGCAGTAGTATTACTTCTCGCTTTGATTTTGGAGCAGACGTCTTAGAACTTGGGATGTTGCACTAGTCCTCATTTTGATGATGATGCCCTCCTCAGTTGGGATTTTGCAGGCCAGTATGATTAAGTGACATATGTGGCAAGCGAAACCCCCAGTGAGGAAGTGAGAGTGATGTCGAGTCTTCAAACCGCCGACATCTGATTAAACTTACATATTAAATATATTTTCTGGTTTAGAATATCAGTGTCTGTATATTCAATGTGTTTCTGGTCGTCTTGATATTTGTAAGAAGCCCAAACTGGATTTCGTCTTCAAATAATTTCGTACGTACGAAAACAGATATTTTAGGGAAATCGTTTTTAAATTGTACCTAGTACAAATATTAGAATCATCAGAAACACGTTTAATATACAGCCACACATATGTTTTGCAGAAAAATATATTTGATATGTAATTACAATCGTTAAAAAGTCTCTGTTAGTGGATAACATCTTAAAAAATACATTACACTCAGGAATGTCCCTTTAAGACGACCAGAAACACATTGAATATTCAGACACTGATATTCTAAACAAGAAAATATATTTAATATATAAGATTAATCGTAAAAATATTTTATTATCCGGAAACATTTTACAGTGCAGCAAACTCAGGAATGTCCCTTTAACCTGACAATCATTTGTCTGTGATGCGTAAGTTAGCTACAAATGTAAAGGCTGTAAATAACGTTTAGCTTTAGCATTTTGAAAAAACTCGTAAAATAAATGATATCTAACGGCCACTTATGTATTATTCTCCATTTCGTAGTCGGAGACATTTTACAATGAAAGCAAACTCAGGACAGTAAGTCGATATATTATTCACAAACAAAGTACATAAAATTCATTTTCAGTTCCATCCGTACTACAATTTAGACAATCAGTATTTACGAAATATTTAGTAAGTGTATGATATAATGAATAATTCATTCAATATAAAAACTTCAGTAGTTGTAAAATATAAATGTAAAGAGTTGTAAAAAGTACACAACCACAGGTAAGTCGTTTATAATGTTGAGTAAGAAGCTAGTAATATTTTAAAATCTTAAAACTAGTTCAGGAAAGAACCGAATTTGCTGGGGGGGTTTTCACCATTTTGTTTTCTTCGTTCCGTTTACTTACAGACAAATGGTCCATGTTTTTGGCGCTAGCAACCAGGACAGGTTTCTATAGAATCTTAGAAACAAATTCATTTAGAAAACAATTACGTCACCAAAAAGGTTAGCTACTTCGATAACAAAAGCATTCCAAAAATATCGGAATCTTCCGTATACGTTAGGAAAATGCCACATATTTCTAAACATAAAAACTCCGTTGTTTCAGCTATTTATTAAAGGGACAGTCCTGAGTTTTCTGCAATTTTTAAGATGTTATCGATTAACAGAGACTTTTTAGCGACTGTAATTACATATCAAATACATTTTGCATAAAATATTAGTGGGTGTATATTAAATGTGTTTCTGATCGTGCTGATATTTGTACTACGTTAAATTTCATTTTATTTCCTAAAATAATTTTTTTTAAGACAAAATCGAGTTTGGGCATCTTACAAATATTAAGATGACCAGAAATACATTGAATATACAGACACTGGTATTCTAAACAAGAAAATATATTAAGTTTAATCGTAGAAATATTTCATTAGTAGGAAACATCTCACGATGCTCCCTTTAATATTTCCTGATAATATACTACTCAAAAGAATTTAAGGGTCAGACGATATTTTCGACATTATTTTCTGAATGTCAATTATATTAGCTAGACCATAATGTCACGCATGGTATTGTTCCAGTTTGACGAAAGTGGGTCTAAGCAACCCATAAATGAATTAAAATCCACTGTCATTGACACTATCGACTAGTTCTAATGGCGAAAACATGCTTACATTTGCACGTAAATTAGGGCGAAAGCGAAAGGTCTGCTAAGTGATCATAACTTGCTTTTTCACAAAGCGCTTCATTTGCACGCTTTGCATGTGTATTCCATGTTCCCAATGCTGAATTTCCGTATAATTGGAGCTTGCGTTCGTGTACGGTGCACACTCCAAATTCGACAATGGTACGACGTCAACTGACTATTGAAGATCGAGGAAGGGCTATTGCTTGGCTTCAGGATGGCAATACGCAAAGAAATGTTGCTCTGAGACTTGGTGTCAGTCAGAGTGTCGTTGGCCGACTGTGGCAACGGTACCAAGCAACGAATTCTGTTCGAAATCGTCCACGTTCGGGAAGACCCCGAAGCACTACAAATAGAGAGGACCGCTACATCACCAATATGGCTCTACGTCAACGCACAACCACTGCACGCCGATTACGTGACAATCTGCGGACTGCGACTGGAACTCGAGTGTTTGATCAAACTATACGCAATCGTCTGAGAGCCAATAAACTATCTAATACACTCTGAAACTTATTTGGTTATAAATTTTTGACCCTTAAATATATATATTTACATTTGTGTCATTTATACCATAAAATATACTTTTTCACATTTGTCAGTTTAGAATAATGAATTAAATCCATTTTAATATTTAGAAAAATACATAATAATATTGGTATTTAGACTGAGTTGAGGGTGGGGTGGGGGGGGGGGGGTTCACGTGCTGTTTGTTTTTTGGGGGTTTTTTCGCTTACATTGTCAGTGTGAACGATTACTCAGAATAACTTCCGACTGGCTTTGTTGTTCCGGATCACACACTGTAAACTAGTGACGGTTTCTGAACAACAGAGAACAACATTCACAGCAATACATTAGTATTAAAAACAATTATAAAATCACAGCAATACATTATAATATATTAAAAGCATTAGAGAAACATTTATCTGTATTGATGTAGAAAGATAGTAAAAATAAGAAATAAATTTATACTCGACATTTTGACGCAGATAAAATATAAAAACAGTAGTTTGTTTTGTTGTTTTGGAGTTAGGTACAGAACATATCATGAATCTAGATGTTTAAACAGCTAAAACAAAGAGTTATTTTTGAAGATCCGATATGTTGTAATTGTTGGGGAAAAAACAAAAGAATCGAATCGCACCAACACTGACAGCAAAGAGTGACCACAACCAAAAGTCTGGGCCCAATTTCAGGAAACATCGTTTGCACGTAAACGTAAATCTACGACTAATACACACTTCTTATTGCTATCATAGTACAACGAATATAGTTTTAAGTACACATATTTCATTTTCTTTTGTCATTAAAATGCTCCATTTTCCATAATAATGTAATTTTTTCGCGAAATAGATGCTAAACGCGTGTAAATGTATGCCCTGTATAACTGCTAGTTGCAGACGTAAACTTACGATGTTTAGTGAAATTGGCCCCTGATCCATAGAGTCAGGACGTCAACCGTATTATAATCCCACATTACTAACATTCGGTGTCCCTGTATTTTACACCTTTTTTGTCCCGGGTCAAGTCCCTGGCTATCCAGAGACAGAACCCGGGATGGCATGCCTGAAACCTTAGTGGTATAGGGGCGTGTTAAAATAGTTCAAAGTCAAAGTAGTTTATACTCTAACCACGACGGTATATCAAAGGCTGTGGTATGTGCTATCCTATAATATGTCGGATACTAATGGAAATATATAGCAGATTTCCTCTCTAAGACTATATGTCAGACTAACTAAATGTTTAACATCCAATAGCCGATGGTTAATAAATCAATGTGCATTAACTGATGTTGTTAAACACAACAAAATTTAACTTTGTATTTTTTACAAACAATACAACGCTACTAATTAATTAATTGTGTCTACAATGTCAATTTTTCTCTTATTTATTTCTCTCAATATATTATCAAGCATCAATACTATTATCATGTATTTATGTATTTAATAACAAAAGCAATAACTAATAAGTTGAATATATGTAAGTGTGTTATAAACCATTTAAAACGTACCTCTGTTTTGTGTCTGCCAAAACTTTGTCCTCTTGGTTTCTTCGTAAATGCCATTTTCTGCCTTTCTACATTTTGTCCTTGAATGATAAAGTCTGAATTCGTAAAAGTAGAATTCATTTAAATGACTCTAGGGTTTTTCTCAGTGTCCCATGTCCTGTACAACAAAGGCCGCGGTATGTGTTATGTTCCCTGTCTATGAAAGAGTGCATATAAAATAAAATAAATTTAAAGTAAAAAAAATAAAAAAATAAAATACAACCTTGTTGCCATTCCTTATGAATAGCCGTAGCCAATGTGACGCTAGTGAGTTTCTTTCCTCTCGGTCAAGTGTTGAAATAACTATGTGCTAGACACCAAATTATCGTAGTTTAACATGTGCTGAGGTGTCGTTAAACTATCATTCCTTTCCTTTCCTTTCACTTGACATAAGATCATCTTATATTATTCCTCACACACGACTTCCGGTTATCTGATTAGTTTTGTCGAAAGACATCCTTCGCGATCCCGAAATGTTTATTGTTCCGTGTCTTATGCTATGGCGGACAGGGGATATATTTAATAAAGGTGCGGTACCATGGGCAAACAAAAAATTAATATTTTCAACAGGGAGGTAAGAGATTAGATTAAATAGAGTGGGTTAAAATGTTAGACGAATGTGTTTCTGTGAAATGCTTTCGAGAGGGAACAAGAGATAATTTCCAAGGAACTGAAGAGAGGCTACGTTGCTTCCCCTGTCCCTTCCTCCGGATGTCGATGCGGATAACACAAATTTATAAAGTTGATACATAGTTCCAGCAAAATATATAAATGTTTTTGTTGTGTTGTTGGTTTTAGGCGAGTGTTTGTTTTGTTTTGTTTTGTTTTGTGTTTTGCTTTGCTTTGTTCTTTGGGGGTTTTTTGGGTGTTTTTTTTTTTTTTTGGGGGGGGGGGGGGGGGGGGTTGTTGTTGTTTTTCTCGTTTTGGGGGGGTTTGGGGGGGGTTATGGTTTTGGGGGTGGGTTTGTTGATGTGTTTGGTATTTTTGTTTAATAATTCCAGTTTGGCTTGACCTAAAAAGAAAAGGAAAGTTGCTTTGGAAATAAAAATGTTCTATATTTATATAAAAATAAAACAGTAATACTCACCCATAGTAGGATTATCGTCTATTCATTGAGTTTGAAATTATATTTTCTTGATTCGTTTATTCTGCTAAACTCTACATACGATTATTATAACTCGCATGATTAATTTTTTGCGAACGTTTTTACTACTATAAAATAAAAATAAAAATCTCATTTCCAAAATATTGTTATTTTTATTTTTACATGAAGCCAAATTGGAATTATTAAAAAAAAATAATAAAAAAAAAATTCTGCGAGAACAAGGTATAGTAGATTTAATCTTGACATTGCCAAATTGATTTAGCGATAATAAAAATAATATTAATAAAATAACACTTAATAAGATCAGATACGTTTCTTTTTAAATTGTAAAACATAAGTGGATAAGTTATAATTTTTAAAAGCATAATAAGAAAATGACTTTGACATGGTTGTTTGTACCTGCGGTATTTGTTTTATATACTAGTAATATTTCAAGCGCTATTTTTAATAAAATGGGCATAATTATTTCTTTAATATGTGGCTTTGTATCCTAATATGTTATTTTACACATTTTTAATTTTTAAAGTTTAATCATGATAATTTTTATTGTTCCAAAACGTTTACAAATATCAGATATAGAATACGTGCTATAACGATTTTACTCGTAAAGTGATAGAACCTATCGGTCAATCATTACGGCGTAGTTTTCACTATTACAGCCGTTTTTGGATCATTGAGATCAGACATTACTTAGATTGTATTGTTTAGACTATCCATTTCCGTATATCCGAAGTGTTTTTTGGTCATCTTGGTATTTCTAATGCCACGAAATGCATTTTTTCAAATTTTATTAAAACGCACGTTTCTCTGAGAAGTAACGATTATATAGACGAGCTCAGTCTATTTTTAGGAGTATTTCCCCGTTTTAATTTCACTGTATTTACGGGTTGAAACCGGGGTCAGCGACTTTAAGACATCGCTCTTTGTTAGACATTCTAATTATTTGGGTTACACACCACCATTTACGTTATTTAAAGAGACAGTCCTGAATTCCTGTAATTTAACTTGAACTGGAATCAGTGTGTAAGAAAGAAAGAAATGTTTTATTTAACGACGCACTCAACACATTTTATTTACGGTTATATGGCGTCAGACATATGGTTAAGGACCACACAGATTTTGAGAGGAAACCCGCTGTCGCCACTACATGGGCTACTCTTCCGATTAGCAGCAAGGGATCTTTTATTTGCGCTTCCCACAGACAGGATAGCACAAACCATGGCCTTTGTTGAACCAGTTATGGATCACTGGTCGGTGCAAGTGGTTTACACCTACCCATTGAGCCTTGCGGAGCACTCACTCAGGGTTTGGAGTCGGTATCTGGATTACAAATCCCATGCCTCGACTGGGATCCGAACCCAGTACCTACCAACATGTAGACCGATGGCCTACCACGACGCCACCGAGGCCGGTCATCGTATTAGCATTACTACCAAACAGCTATATGGGATTGCAAACTGAACTGAACTGAACTTTATTTACTCTCAGGCCGTAAACCACGGAATATGAGGTACATAATATATTTATACATATATTTTGACAAGATGGCAAACGTATAAGTATTTGACATAAATAAATAAATAATAAATAAACAAACAAATAAATAGATAGATACATACATACATACAGTGATGGATGGATGGATGGATACATACACACACACACACACACACACACACACACACACACACACACACACACACACACACACACACACACATACATATACATACATACATACATAAAATACATATTCAAACGAATCACCACGCTTTTTTACATGGATTATAATGAATTTTGAGGGTAGAATGATGGAAATACATGGTAAAAAATGTCTCAGGTTAGCACATATTACCCGCATACCTGTATAGTTTTTTGCCCGAATTTGATGTTTTGCTCCAGCACTAGGGGGACAGTTTCCACCCCCCCCCCCCCCCCCCCCCACCTTCTGTCTCATACACTTATGTCAGCTGCTAATATGCTTGAAACACGTGCTGGGTCCTATTAAAATTAGCATCCTAATTTTAGTTTGAAACTATTGACGTCAAAGACGCTTCCTTTTTATGTTTAGGTGTCATTAAGCATTGATTCGTTCATTCATTCATTCATTCGTTCATTCATTCGTTCATTCATTCATTCATTCATTCATTCATTCGTTCGTTCGTTCGTTCGTTCATTCATTCACTTTAGGCGGGGCGTAGCTCAGTGGTAAATCGCTCGCTCGATGCGCAGTCGGTCTGGGATCGATCCCAGCTAGTGGGCCCATTAGACTATTTCTCGTTTCAGCCAGTGCACCACGACTGGTATATCAAAGGCCGTGGTATGTGCTATCCTGTCTGTGGGATGGTGCATATAAAAGATATATTGCTGCTAATCGAAAAGAGTAGCCCATGAAGTGGCGACTGCGGGTTTCCTCTCTTAATATCTGTGTGGTCCTTAACCATATGTCTGACGCCATATAAACCGTAAATAAAATGTGTTTAGTGCGTCGTTAAATAAAACATTTACATTCATTTGTTCATTCACTCACATTCATGCATTCATGCATTCATTCATTCATACATTCATACATTCATTGAAAGACGCCGCCCATTATAGCTACAGGTTTGTCTAATGTACTCAAAGGGTGAGGGAGGTAGTATTTATTTTTATCTATGGTGTATTATTTTGCTTGGAGCAGTTTTTGCTACATGTTACTATTGTCTGTGAGGTTTGATTTGGTGGTGCAAACCCTTGACAAATATGATTATGCTTTGTGTCTTGGCGTACATCCGCGTTGTGATAAAATGGAATACCACACTTGCTCGCGACGGAAACCAAGTGTGTCGCCTAGCATGCTTCCTTGTACGTTACTGAACAAAAGATGACTAAATATTATTAGTTGTAAATGTGTCACAGGAAAAACAAGATACACATCATTGTTAAAGTTTACACTTCTCTAAAACACTATATAATTTGACATATTTTTAAATAGTCATACTATAAATAAAGTTTGTTTTGTTTAACGACACCACTAGAGCACTATATAATTTTACATAGTTTTAAATAGTCAAACTATAAAGTTTGTTTGTTTAACGAAACCACTAGAGCACATTAAATAGTCAAACTATAAACTTTGTTTTGTTTAGTTTGTTTTGTGTAACGACACCACTAGAGCACACTATATATTTTTACATATTTTAATTAGTTATACTGCAAATAAAGTTTGTTTTGTTTAACGACACCACTAGAGCACACTATATATTTTTACATATTTTAAAATAGTTATACTGTAAATAAAGTTTGTTTTGTTTAATGACACCACTAGAGCACACTACATATTTTACATAGTTTTAAATAGTTATACTGAAAATAAAGTTTGGTTTGTTTAACGACACCACTAGAGCACACTATATATTTTTACATATTTTAAATAGTTATACTGTAAATAAAGTTTGTTTTGTTTAACGACACCACTAGAGCACACTATATATTTTTACATATTTTTAAATAGTTATACTGTAAATAAAGTTTGTTTTGTTTAACAACACCACTAGAGCACACATATATATTTTTACATATTTTTAAATAGCTATACTGTAAATAAAGTTTGTTTTGTTTAACGACACCACTAGAGCACACTATATATTTTTACATATTTTTAAATCGTTATACTGTAAATAAAGTTTGTTTTGTTTAACGACACCACTAGAGCACACTATATATTTTACATAATTTAAAATAGTTATACTATAAATAAAGTTTTGTTTAACGACACCACTAGAGCACACTATATATTTTACATAGTTTTAAATAGTAATATGTATACAGTTTGTTTTGTTTAAAGTTTATTTGTTTAACAACACCACTAGAGCAGATTGCTTTATTAATCATCGGCTAGTGGATGTCAAACATTTGGTAATTCTGACATAGTCTTAGAAAGCTATATTTTTCCATTAGTAGCAAGGGATATTTTATATGCATCATCCTACAGACAGGATAACACATACCCTGGCTTTTGACATATCAGTCGTGGTGCACTGGCTGGAACAAGAAATAGCCCAAATAGGCCCACCGACGGGGATCGATCCCAGAGCGACCGTGCATCAGGCGAGCGCTTTACCATTGGGATATGTCCCAATCCTTCAGCTAAGACGTCTATTAAAATAGACATGTAATAGTAATAACCGCCTTATTAATATAATTTTTTAAACATTTTAACATCTTGTTGCGTTTTTCTTGGGCTGGGGGTTTTTGTGGGGGGGGGGGGTTCATATACATGTGATTGGGTAAAAAACACTTTTGGTGGTGTCGTGGTTAGGCCATCGGACATAAGACTGGTTGGTACAGGGTTCGCAGCCCGGTACCGGATCCCACCCATAGTGAGTTTTAACAAGTTTTAATTACCCTCTTTTCTGTCACTAACAACTAACTGACTGTCCTGGACGGATAGCTGACGTGTGTGCCCAAGACGGCGTGTTTGAACCTTAATTGGATATAAGCAAGAAAATAAGTTAAAATGAAATGAAATGATTGGGGGTGGGGGGTATCTAAGTAGACAGGCAGAGAGAGAATCAGACATACAAGCATTCTTTCTATTGTTAGAACGTAACCTATGTATACATTAGCCACTAGTGAGTGAGTGGGTGAGTGAGCGAGTGAGCGAGTGAGTGAGCGAATGAGGAAGGGAGTTACTGAGAGAGTGACAGAGGGTGACTCGGTCAGCCAGCCAGCCAGTCACTGAATATGTATATAAATATACAAAATGAGCAAATAAAGCGAACAATACATCAATAAATACCTGTGTGTATGAATGACTTTGACTAACAGTGTGTCCAAAATGTGCACCGATACATGTTTAATCCAGCTACAGTGTTACAGTTATCGTGCTGTGGTGTGCTGTCGTGTCGTGTCGTGTCCTATAGTATTGTGAAGTTGTGCATTGCTAAAATCTAGTCCTATTCCCGTCCGTGTTGCACACAAAAGATGACGCATACAAATAATACATAGAGCTAAAAGATACAATTAAGAAGAAGGAAGTTTGGTTTGTTTAACGACACCACTAGAGCACATTGGTTTATTAATCATCGGCCATTGGATGTCAAACATTTGGTAATTTTGACAATTAGTCTTAGAGAGGAAACCCGCTACATTTTTTCATTAGTAGCAATGGATCTTTCATATGCAACATCCCACAAACAGGATAGCACATACCACAGCTTTTGATATACCAGTCGTGGTGCACTGGCTGGAACGAGAAATAGCCCAAATGGGCAAACCGAAGGGAATCGATCCTAGACCGACCGCGCATCAAGCGAGTGCTTTTACCACTGGGCTACGTGCCGCCCCATACAATTAAGAGTCGGGAGTGAAATATTAATGAAATGAATATGGTGATATTTCAATAAACAATTTAAGAATACATTAATTTTCTTGAAGACAATATCTTGATTCACTCATTAAAAATAACAAGCATTCCGCCAGTTCTGCTGAAGCAATGCCATAAACATGCGCATGTCCCCTACCGGACCCAACAAATCTCCATGGGGATGACTGTAATATATGAATATTTATATATGTTAATAGCATAAATCTGTATTCTCAGTTTGAAGTGAATTGCAATAAAAGGCTAAACATATCAATATAAGCTCTGACGTCTTCCACAAATTGGAGGCGGGATTTAGCTCAGTCGGTAGCGCGCTCGCCTGAGGTAATTGGAACGTATGGTCGAACCTTCTCAGCGGACCCATTCTGTTTTCCCTGACCCAACCGGTTTGCCACGACTGGTATATCAAAGGATGTGATATGTGCTGCCCTGTCTGTAGGAAAGTGCATATAAAAGATCCCTTGCTGCTAATGAAAATAAAATCTAGCGTGTGTTTTCTTTAACACTATATGTGATAATGTGTGACATTCAGTAGTAAACGATGATGATTTCATCAGTGTGCTCTCCTATTGGTGTCGTTAAACAAGAGTAACTTTAATAAATTAGATTCCATCACAATCCTAATATTAAAATAATAAAACACAAATGCACATGTGTAAAGGAATGTAAACGGTGTTTAGGATCGCCAACAAGACGATTAGTAAGGTTCTTAATGTGCAATAAATAAAAACTAACCTTTCTTTCTTTATTCAACTTATTTGTCGTGCTTATATCCAATTAATGCTCAAGAACGCTGTCCTGGGCACACATATCAGCTATCTGGGTTGTCTGTCCAGGACAGAGGGTTAGTTGTTAGTTGGTTAGTGAGAGAGAAGAGGGTGTAGTGGCCTTACACCTACCCACTGAGCCCTTAAGATCTCGCTCTGGGTTGGAGCCGGTACCGGGCTGCGAACCCTGTACCTACCAGCCTGTAGTCTGATGGCTTAACCACTGCACCACCGAGGCCGGTAAAAAAAAACACCTAAACATTAATCCTTGTCCTGGACAAACAATCCAGATAACTGAAACATGTACCCAGTACAGCGTGCTTGAATTTTAATCGGATATAAGCAAGAACACATTTTTATTCGTGGTTGTTTAATTTTTGTGTAATTCGTGAAAAAAAATCAGATAACGAATTTAAGAACGCAACGAAAATATAATACATGTATACACATAATACAAATTTATGACACTATCTTTTCGATCCACGAATTTAGGCACCCAACCAAATGTATATATTAGCAAAACCACGAAACTTTAAGGCCACGAATATAAAGGATTTCACAGTTATTAAAAATTAAAAGTGAAGGGTTGTGGGGTGGTGAGCTCACTGGTATTTCAGTGCTAAATATATAATGAGGAAGAACAGTGTTAATAGAATGCAGTCCGCTATTAAACGTTGAAGGGGTCCGTTCGCCCATCATAAATCTGTCTCAGTAAACTGATTGTATTGACAAAGTGTCGATAAAACAAAATCAAATCACATAGACAACAATAGTAACATATGTGCATGGCTAAAACTTTGGCAAAAACTTTTATCCGATTTAGTAGGACCCCGCACAAGTTTAAAGCACAATAGTTGGAACATTCATTTTCCTTTGCCGACTCGTTCAAATTAGATGACAGAAATATACTTGCTAGAATAGAACTTTTACAGAACTTTATTTCTCTCAGATCACCAAACGGTGATGCACTGAGGTGGTTTACAAACATATATATACTGACAGCTGTAGTGTACTATTAAAGGGACATTCCTGAGTTTGCTGCAATTTTTAAGATGTTATCGACTAACGGAGACTTTTTAACGATTGTAATTACATATCAAATATATTTTTCTGCATAAAATATTAGAGGTTGTGTATTAAACGTGTTTCTGATCGTTCTAATATTTGTACTAGGTTAAATTTCATTTTATTTCCTAAAATATTATTTGTTCGTACGTACGAAATTATTTGAGAACAAAATCCAGTTTGGGCTTCTTACAAATATTAAGACGACCAGAAACACACTGAATATATAGACACTGATATTCTAAATAAGAAACTATATTTAATATGTAAGTTTAATCGTAGAAATATTTTATTAGTCGGAAACATCTTACAATGCAACAAACTCGGGAATGTCCCTTTAACAACTTACGTTATATAATAATTAATATAACTTTGTGTTAGTTTGCCCAATGTATAGAGATTTAAGACAACAGTATTTAAATAAGATTTATAATAGATGGCCAAATATCCAAAGGTTTTATAGGCTAATGTCTTGTGATACCCCTAAAAGTATGTACATCTTGCTATGCAGACGCCAGTTATTGTTATAATTGGTTTCTTATCTGTTCTTCACAGCTTTATACTTTCATGTATTTTCTTCAACTAACCTTCTTATTGAGTCACTGACTTTACATTTAATTTGTATTTTTCATTGTATGTTTGCTATAAGTGTTATGTAATACTTTTTTTGCAGTAAACTTGTTCAATAATAGCAATAATACATAAATGGGTATAATTATTATAGAAGAATAATTTTAAAGACAGCAGTGCACTCTAGACGTGATAATACACTGATATAATTATAACATATACATGTTTTTAAAAAAACAGTGTTAATAGTATTGAGGAACAAACAATTTCTTTGTGGTTAATAACTTTGTAGAATTAAATAGCTGACAAAATTTGAAAGTGTTAGGTCTGTTGTAGTGGTATCTGTTTAGATATGTTGAAATTTCATTTGTAAAATAAGGACACTGAAATAAATAATGATATTCGTCACCTAAAGAAATTTTACAAAGAGGACATATGAAACATTTTATGACAACAAACACTGTCACATTTTTTACCAATAGGCCTCTGAAAATTGCGAGAGCGATAGTTTCGTTCGCGCGTCGCTCGTGTAAGTATAGTTTTGCGTAACCCATTTTTTTCGTTCGCGCATTGAATTTACGACATCATTTACATGGTCATGATGGGTTACGTAAAATCAAAATGGGTTACCTGATTTTGTGTTACCGTAACCCATAAATGGATTCCGCAAATGCAGGACTGGTAGTGTTAACTGTGGAATGAAAAGTTGGGTGCACTTTGAAATTTGATCCGCTGAGATACCATTTGGTATACTGCTACCAACAATTCTATATCTCAGGTAAAGCATTTCTTCCTAGGGTCACATGGGCAAGTTGGTGGATAAGATACATAGTTTGCAGGGCAGAACCTAGCGAGAACATATACCTCGCCACAAAGAAAATTATAGCAAAAATGCCTTTGTAATCTAAAAGTGGCTTTGTCAGGGCACCATTTTTCACGCGAACCATAGTTCTATTTGTGTGTTGGTTACGCATATTTAAAATCATGCGAACTGCCAAAAGTTTATATAATGAAGCAAATGTTTTGAAACTGAAACTTGCAAACTTCAGAAGATAGCTAATTTTGATGTACCTTATTTCGTTGTGCAAACAAAATTCACAGAACCGAGCAACTGGTTACCTAGTTAAAAATCACATAAACCTACTTTCGGTTACTTACGATTTGACGCATGCGTGTTTGTGTGAGAGACGTCCCCAATAAACCGTCAAAAACTGAAACTGCCCCCCCCCCCCCCCCCCCCCCCCCCCCCCGCCGCCCCAAGTCCTGAAGAAAATCCTCAAAGTCGGGCAAAAACAATAGAAATATTCGGGCAAAATGAGCTGGCCTGAACACTTTTCACCATGTATTTCCATTAATTCTACACACAACATCAGTTGTAATCCATGTAAAACTGCGTGGCGATTCGCTTGCAACCCTATATAGCTGTTTCGCAGTACTGCTAATATGAATAAACGTTGTAATCCAGATTCGGGCACTTTTGTTTAATTCGGGCAAAAATCGGCCTTCCCCTCCCCTCCACCAACACACATGGGAACCCGTACGTCTATGGTACCGGGATGCGAACCCAGTACCTACCAGCCTTGTCCCATAGGTTATAAACGCTACAACACCGAGGCCTGTAAATCAAATATATGTCACAGGCCCCTCAAATACATCCCTGGAAATTCTTCGACCTTTGGATCCGATCCGGTTATACAGACGACGCGGAACGATTAGCATTGTGTTCGAGATCTAATAGGGGATCATCGTGCAATAATATGCGCTGGGGGTATCATGAAACAAACGTTTCTGTTCTTTTTATGGAACGGGCGTGTCTGTTCGGCCATTCAGAACATGGGTCAACCTTACATTGTGGGATACAACAGCATGCGTTGTTCGATACTTAAGTATCATGTACCAAGCGGGTTATGCATTATCGGACCCAGGGGGGTTCATAGGGTCCCGTGACACTCACCTGTCACACACCTGTCACACACACACACACACACACACACACACACACACACACACACACCCTTCCCCGCCCGTTGGACGATCCCTTTTTAATGATTTGTTTTTAAACTTCATCATCCCACAATTATACATTACTCTATACTGCACAGAAAATACATCTCAGCATTTTTGTATCACAATTATCCTGAGAGAATGCCCCTCAAACCCCCTGGTTCATTTGACTTCACATTACCTTTTTCAGAATTCTGTGATCTCCCTTTACAAAATCCTGGATCAGCCCCTGTTAATTTTAGCAATGTCACATACAAAACATCCGGCATTCAAAACAGTATTTATCATACAGCACTAAGGATTTCGCTGGACCAAATTAATTTTCCATTGTCGACAATGATAACACTTTTAAAAATAAGACTTAGAATATCAAAACATTCAATCAAACACATATAAAACATACAGTATGTCACTTTTAGCCAAAATTACGAAGCATGTTTCTTTTAAACACGTTTAAACATTGTAAATATGTGTAGTTAAAGAAGGAAGAAAGACATGTTTTTATTTAACGACGCATTCAACACATTTATTTACGGTTATATGGCGTCGGACATATGGTTACGGACCACACATATATTGAGAGAGGAAACCCGCTGTCGCCACTTCATGAGCTACTCTTTTCAATTAGCAGCAGTGGATATTTTATATGCACCATCCCACAGACATATGGCATTTCAGAGATTTTAAGAATGTTTTTAATAGCATCTTATCGAGTATTTTTAAGTCTATTTAATCTGCAAAAAAAAACCCACAAAAAAACAAACAAACAAAAACCTGTTACAGTGCCATGGTATTTCAGAGATTTTAAGAATGTTTTTAATAGCATCATATACTTTGGTAGACAATGTCTGTTCCATTTTTTATTCTACCTGAAAGAAAACGCAGTGTCACGTAGCATTTGAAAAAAAACCCAACGTAAAACTGTTTTTAAAAGAATCTTAAAATTGTTGGCAGACAAGCTCTGTTCCAATTTTAAAAGTACCCAACACTTCTTTGATTCTCTGGTAATAAAAATTAATGTATACTATTAAAATGCACCTCGAACTACGACACGGAAGTGCCTCATTTGGTATAGTGCAACCAAAAGCAAATAATACATAGTCCTGGGTGTTTCAAATAGTGGAGGTCAGGGTAACCGTGACAATAATCATACTGGTTTGACAAGGATACTGAATATACTTATTATACATTGATCACAAAACATATGTTAATATCAGTGCCACACCCAAACAAATATCACCACCATTGAAACAAAAACGTCATCTCCACCCGACCCTCAACCTCGTCTTTATATGGTTGTAGAGTACAGTAATAAAGGACTATAACCTTAGGTTTCACTTTGGAGGGGAGGTTCAGGGGATGAATGGAACTTTTTTATAACTCAAAGAGAAGGGTTTGTTTCTCTTAGTTCAAGCATCGCTTAAGGTTGGGACTGGCGAAGAAGAAGAAGTTTGTTTTGTTTAACGACACCACTAGAGCACATTGATTTATTAATCATCGGCTATTGGAAGTCAAACGTATGGTCACTTTGACACAGTCATAGAGAGGAAACCCGCTATATTTTTCATTTATTAGTAGCAAAGGATCTTTTATATGCACCATCCTACAGACAGGATAGTACATACCACGGCCTTTGATATACCAGTCGTGGTGCACTGGATGGAACGAGAAATAGCCTTATGGGTCGAAACGGGTGATGTATCAATCATCATACTTGTACTATATGTTTTTAGTTATTTATTTAGCTAGTTAGTTGTAGTTAAATGTATTTGAATTTATTTAAATGTATTTATTTATTTAGCTTAAGTTAGCAAATGGGAAGGAGCGATAACGTTAACGAATATAACTTCAAGTGTTTCAGTGTAATCTGTCCTTTTATTTTGAGTCCATCTCCAAAAACTCCAGACGTAGGAGAATTTTTAAGGTTACTTAGCACATTTTAATTTTATTAATCTAGCTAATATTTCTAACCTTCAAACTAAACACAGTAAATTAATTATTATTAAGTATGTATACGTTACACTTATGTATTAACTACAAGGGGGATTTCCGGGGCCCTGTCTCTGGAACCGCCACTGAGTCAAACCTTGAACTATTTGTCTTTAATAAACTTTTCGGGGCGGGATCTAGCTCATCCGGTAAAGCGTGCGACCGAGGTGCTTGCGTCGTAGAATCGAATCACCTCAGTGAACCCATTCTCAAATTAACCCCCCACCCCCCACCCCACCCCCACCCTCCTCCCACCGTCCCAACCAGTGCCTCAAGACAGGTATATCAAAGACCGTGTTCTGTTCTGTTCTGTCAGATAAAAGACACCTTGCTGCCAGTGGGAAAATGTAGCGAGTTTCCTCTAAGACTACCAGGGCCGTTGCTAGTGGGGGGCGGGGGGGGGGGGGCAATGGGGCAGGAAAAAATTATAGAAACTTAAAGAAAATGCTCTTCTTAATCGTTTAAGACTCAGAACGTTAATTAAGAAAGCGAGTAACCGTACTTACTGCTAGAGTTCGCCAACTATTTGATTGGTTCCCGACGTGGTCACTTTCTTTACTGTGAAGCGCATAAACCAGCCTAGCGGACGTTTTTCTGCTCGGTCTGGCTGAACTCAGTCCAGGTTTCCCGCCGAAGAAAGCCGTCAACCAATGGAGAGCCGAGATCTGAAGTGGGCGTAGGAGTTGTTCGGGTTCGGTAAGAAGTCAAAATTGGGAAATCCCCATTAGTAACTGCAACTATTTCGGTTCAGTGTCTCTAACACATGATGATTATTATACCCCACGTCTGTATGTTTAGATAATATATTCATGTCTTCTTAAAGGGACATTCCTGAGTTTGCTGCAATGTTTAAGATGTTATCGACTAAAAGAGACATTTTAACGACTGTAATTACATATCAAATATATTTTTCTGTATACAATATTAGTGGCTGTATATTAAACGTATTTCTGGTCGTTCTAATATCTGTACTAGGTTAAACTTCATTTTATTTCATAAACAAAATCCAGTTTGGGCATCTTACAAATATTAAGACGACTAGAAACACATTGAATATACAGACACTGATATTCTAAACAAGAAAATATATTTAATATATAAATTTGATCGTAGAACTATTTTATTAGTCTGAAAGATCTTATAATGGAGCAAACTCAGGAATGTCCCTTTAAAGTAAATGGCCGTAGTTCCTAAGGTACGTACCGTTTCAGTTTCAGATAAATTTAATTTTGAAATTCCGTCTTACAAACATATACAAACATCATGCCAACCAGAAATACGTTGCATTTGCCAAAAGGCTGGGAGTAAAGTTTAAGTTAACGCTAAAACAAAAACGAAAAAAAACCCCGGAAAATAGCACGGAAAAAATACGAAACACTGCCCTTTTCGTTTAAAAGTGCCCTTTCTGACAATCTACATTTATAAATAAAACCCTGTATGCGTGTTGTTACAATGGCACAGTGTTGCTATTCGAAATGATTAGCCAGTCTCTGTAAAGTTATGTATGTCTTATGTTCAGTGACTTTATGTAAAACCACTTACCATAAGACATAAATATTAAATAGACAAAATAAACATAAATATAACATTTGAAATATAGAAATACAGAAATATTCGGTCCATCTAGACCACATCTCGAAATGACCATAATATTAGACACAAACAAAACAGTAAAATAAAATGTGCTGGGGTGTCGTTAAACAAACATTCCTTTCCTTGCGTCCGATATTTTACTTTCTAGCTCGCGGCCTTCTTTCAGTTGCCAGTATCAATTGTAATATTAGAGTTAGTTTGTGTCGTTTAAGCGACCCTACCAGAACACACACTTCGGCTGTTGGATGTCTAACATTTTAAAATTCTGGTACGTAGTTTTTAGAGGAAAAAAACACTAGGTTTTTTTCAAGTGCAGTAAGGGACCTTTAGTATTCACTTTCCCACAGACAGGACAGCACATCCCACGGCCTTTGATATATCAGTCGTGGGGCACTGATTGAGGCGAAAAAAAACCCAAATAGGTCTGCCGAGGAGACACGGATCCTATAGTTATAATACCTTTATTCGCATTAGGCCTAATGGCCCTTCAGCTCATAATATATACATATATGCAGAGATATAATGTTAGTGTACAACTTTTATAACGTAAAATCGTATTGACACATAATCCGGTTACATTAGTGACATCGCGAGCATGAGTATTAACATAATGTTTATAAAATATATAAATGCAAAATTATAGATACACATAATATATATATAACAAACTTTCTACTTATGCATTCACATTCACATGAAGGGAAAACGTAATTGTACAAAATTATGTTTCTTTTTTCAAAGGCTTTAAACCGTCTTATTATTCTTTCATTGTTATTATTTAACAGTTGTATATATTTGAACATACTAGGGTTATTTTTGTAATATTTGGGAATGTAATGTCTGATAGATTTGTACATAGGACAAACAAGTATATAAAATGGAATTCATCTTCTATTAAATTACAAGTTACACATTTACGATTTTCCAGTGCAATTGGGTTAGGTTTTGCCCATCTTCCCTTTTTAATTAATAATTCGTTGAGCAGCAATGTGCAGTCTCCTTAAAGCAGTTCTATATTTTCCAACAGAAATACTCTTAAAATATGATTTATATGGAAAAAACACATTTGATATAATATGTCGGTATAGTGATGCTCCTGAAGAAAGGTCTAATCGCGAACGCCAACCCTAACATTTCAGGTAATCGCTCGATCGACTGAGCTAAACCCAGGTCCTGTTATGTTAGAATAATAAAAGCAAAGAATAGTAGAGCGACGTCAGTGCAATATTAAATTTACTAGCATATTCCATGAATCCCTCCACCCACCCACTCAGTCAAATACACTCACATTCAAAACGCCTGTGTGTGTGTGTGGGGGGGGGGGGGGGGGGGGGTAATTTGGACACTGAGTGAAACGTGACTCAGCAAAGGGTCACCACATTCCGGATACACTCAAGGTCAAACCACTGACCGTGAGCCTGCCGAAAATTTCCAACGCTTTTCAACTCTCTATGCTATTGCTTTCAACTCCCCCTCATACTTTTATTCTCTTTGAAAATATAGTACTGTCATGTTTTATAAGTTATTATAATTATTGTTTGCTGCACAGTGGGGGGGGGGGGGGAGGTGTCTTGCTTTCTTCTTCTTATTATTTACGTTTTCTTTTCTTTTTTTTAAATCTGCACACATATTTGGTTAAAACGCTAAACAGGATTTAAAATGCGTTGCGGTACTTTGGGCCATTACCTAGATGACAAGCCACCCCCGCGATAATAAAGACAGTTATGTAGCTGTTTGGTAGTAATGCTAATATGAATAAAAGTTGTAATCCAGATTCGAGCACTTTTGTTTAATTCCGGCAAAAATCAGCCTGTCCCCCCCCCCCCCCCCCCCCCCCCCCCCCCCCCCCCCTCCTACAAAAATGGGAGCCTGTACGCCTATGTGCGAAACCAAAAGTACGGACCTCAGAAACACCATATGAATTTCCTAATCGTTCCCTTGGAGTTAATTATATATGTATCTCTGTGTGTGTGTCCGTTTGTCTGTCTGTGTCAGTCTGTCTGTCTGTCTGTCTGTTTGTCTGTATATATGTGTATATCGGATTACTGTCAATTTATTAAGCGATCCAGGAGTAACATGTATGTATGTTCGTGTGTTCTTGTCTGTATATATGTGTATATCGGATTACTGTCAATTTATTAAGCGATCCAGGAGTAACATGTATGTATGTTCGTGTGTTCTTGTCTGTATATATGTGTATATCGGATTACTGTCAATTTATTAAGCGATCCAGGAGTAACATGTATGTATGTTCGTGTGTTCTTCTATAATTTCTATAACTAAAGGACAGTTTACTATTTTACTATTTCCTTTAACAAATGTGAATGTTTGGAACAAATAACCAAAGAGAAAATATGCGAAGACAATATATATTAAATTGAAATATAAAAACAAATCTTTACACATGTATTACATTTTGAATAATTTAATTTACAAATATTTAATTAGCTCGAGCGCACGCACGTGCGCATACGCACACACACACACACATATACATACATACATATGTATGTGTATATGTATATATATATATATATATATATATATATATATATATATATATACGTACATACATACATACATACATACTTACGTACGTACGTACATAAATATATACATACATTTTCAGTTATAAATATGTAATTGACGCGTGCATGCGTGCGAACGCACGCGCGCACACACACACACACACACACACACACACACACACAAAGTGTAAAACAAAATAATAACCACCTCACCTAAAGACGACCAATCTTCCAAGTCGATGTTTTCTGAAATAAGTTTACGAAGTTGTCATTAATAATTGAATACATTTTATAAGACGTTGCTGAGACTACACGTCTACGAACCTCCATTGGTTAGTAGTCACGTGACCACTTAAAAACATTACCGTAAAATGTGGAAAGTAATACCCAAATGTTGGAATTTATTAATATTTTACTTTTAAAAAATCAGTTTGATTATTTGTATTCAGGATTGGATTCGATTACTTTAATTATTTTTATAAAAGGTGTTAAAAGTACACTAAATTATACATGTGATGGATGTGTAACAAAATGTGAGTATGTTTGTGACAATAATACCGTTATTACGGTAGTCATCTAGAGAAAAACTCAGATGAAATTCGATTCCTTCACCCTTTCAAAAACTTTAATTATGTATGATGTCTGATAAGTCATACATTAATGTTTTACTTTTCAAAGCTCCACACAAAACACTGCGTCGTAAAGCACACGGTATAAAGAGAAGCCTAAAATCAACCCACATTCCTTTCCGTTCCCATGTTCTTTGCTGAATTAGCTAAACCTCCGAAGACAATGGCCGTTGCGTGCCTAGATTTAAAAATACGGTAATGGGCGCACTAATACAATGTCGAAAATAATTCAGTTCTTGTACGAAGATTGATCGATTTCAATTTTATGTCCACATGTACAAAACTACATATATTTGCTACGCCACCGATATTTTATTCGGTGGGAAATTATATGGTTTTGGTCATAAATAATAATGTTTTCCGAATCATACAATTCTTGATCATTGGCAATGCCACCAAGTGTGTGCGGTACAGGGCTATCGGGGTGAGGGTTGGAACCGTATGGGGGTTGCAGGGTACAGATGTAGCAAGTTAGATCAATATTAAAATAATAATAATAATAATATTTTATTTAACGACGCACTCAGCTCATTTATTTACGGTTACCTGGTATATGGCGTCAGACATATGGTTAAGGACCACACAGATATTGAGAGAGGAAACCCGCTGTCGCCACTTCATGGACTTCTATCAAGATTTAAAGACACTGACAAATTAAAATGCACCAAGCTTCCATGCTGTTGGAGAACTGGAGGTCAGAGTTACTGTACATAATCGTACGAAACAGGAGGGCAAATGCTTAGTGATTCGTTTGCAACCCAATATAGCTTTTTGGCAGTAATGCTAATGTGAATAAATATTAGTATCCACATTCGGGCATTTTCATTTAATTCTAACAAAAATCGGCCTTCCCTCTCTTCCACCTCCCCCCCCCCCCCCCCCCTCTTGAAAAAATGAGAACTCGTACGCCTATATTACTGTAGCCTCTATAAAAAAAAAAACGTCTTGAATTCGCTGTTATCCATAAGCTGTGGACCAATTAACATAGCCGTTTTAACGACTTAAAACTACACTATTAAATAAACGTTTGTCGATATACGATATTATGTTTTACACTGAAATGAATGACATTCCAGGGTTACTACTTCTAATTGATTTTGAAAAAGCTTTCGATTCGATATCATGGTCCTTTATATATAAAATACTAGATATTTTCAATTTTAAAACATCTATTAAAAACGGGATTAAAACACTTTATAATAACTCTAGATCAAGTGTAATACAAAACTGGTTTCTGTCTGAATCGATTAGATTAGAAAGAGGGTGTAGGCAAGGTGATCCTCTGTCCCCTTATATATTTATTTTATGTGACGAAATCCTTGGCATCATTGTTAGAAATTCACCTAATATTAAGGGTATTACGACTGATGGAGAAGAATATTTAATATCACAGTATGCAGACGATACAAGTTTTATTCTCGATGGTAGTCCAGAATCTCTACACAGTACATTGACCATTTTAGATTATTATGAACAAGTACCAGGGATAAAAATAAATTATACCAAATCAAAGGCTATATGGATAGGAAATAAAAAATATTCAAATGGAAACTAGAATGGGGTGCAGAACAATTTACTTTACTTGGAATTACATTTTCAATGAGTTTAGATAAAATTATTGAACTAAACTACGATTCAAAAATCATGGAAATACAAAAGTTAATATAAAAAAATATGGTCTACTAGAAGACTAACCGTATTAGGAAGAAGAAAAGTTTTAAAATCTTTAATAATTTTCCCAAACTAACCCATTTATTTATAGCATTACCCAACCCAGGAGAAACATTGCTAAAACAACTAAACACATTATTTTTTAATTTTATTTGGAATGGTGGCTCTGAGAAACTGAAGCGTAGTTTAATAACCCAAAATTATAAAAACGGAGGTATTAAAATGATAAATATACACAATTTTATAATAGCTTTAAAAAGTACTTGGATTAGACGAATGTTTAATAGTAATCCAAAGTGGTTTAATCTTTTCAAATCTGTTACGCGTTTATCCACAACTGACTTGATTATATACGGCGACCATTTCATAGTGAAAAAACAAAAGGAAATATTAAATGTATTCTGGAGTGATACCGTACACAGTTGACTACAAATACAACAAAAACAAAATCCGCAAAGTATAGATGACCTTTTAGGTATTAACATCTGGTACAACAGCAAAATATGTATAGACAAAAAAACTTTTTTCTATCATAAATACATCGAAAATGGTATTATTCTTATAAGTGATCTATTAAATGAATTAGGAGATTTTATGGTGTATGAACAATTCATACAAAAATATCAAATAACTACAAACTTTTTACAATATGCTTCATTAATAAATGCTGTTAAATATTTTATATATAACTCACACGACCTAACCGACGACACTTTTATTATGTTAAAATGTCCAATTTTACCTTTTAAGCTAAACATTTTGTTAAAAGATAAACGTGGCTGCAAATATATGTACAATATACTAAACACCCAAACAGTATCTCCAAAAGCACAAATAAAGTATGCCAATGAAGGGTTTGTATGTGATCTGCAGGAATGGGAAATGTATTATGTTATACCTTTTTATAACGTAAAAGATACGACTTTATCCTGGTTTCAATATAGAATTTTTCATAGAATCCTGGCAACTAATCATTTTTTTACACATGATCCATTATATAAATTCTAATATTTGCAACTTTTGTAATAATTATCCAGAAACCTTGCAACATCTATTTTTCAAATGTGATAAGGTTCATAATATATGGAAAAATGTAAAAGCATGGATACTATCTAAAACAGGAATTGAAATTAATTTCAGCAAAGATATTGTTTTATTTGGTATGATTAATAACAAAAACAGTTATTTTGTAAATTGGTTAACAATTAACGTCAAATATTATATTTATAGTATGAAAGTACAGAATTTTTTTTTTTTTACATTTTAACAGCGTTAAAAACATATTACAAATAAAATTTGATATAGAAAAATATATTCTTTTAAAAAATTGTAACTATGAATTATTTATTGAACAATGGCCCCCCTGGCTTGATCTTTTTAATTAAAGTATTTATAATAAATATCAATGAGTGAATTTTATATATATATATATATACACACACACACACACACACAGCTTGCTTGGAAATACAGATACAGTAAAAATTATATTCCTTTCAGCTATATTCTTCCATTCCTCTTTCCTTTCCCTTTTAATCCTTACTCCTTTTGCTTTGTTTCCTTCTTCTTTTCCTCATTTTCATGTTTAACTTCCCATATTATAGATATTCAACAATATTGTATTATGTTAATAATATATATATCAAGATATTATTATTACTCTTTCCATATAATGTATATGTGATGATATTTTGACATTGTAAGGTTATGATCTCAAGGCATCCCAACCTTGGCATGGCCATATTGCTCTGGGGACAATAAAAAAAAGTAAAAAAAATAATAATAATAAAAAAATAATAATAAAAAAATAAAAAAACGTTTGTCTTTAAAATATACTGATCGCAATAAAAAAAAAACCCAAGAAGCACATGTTATTTGATGTAATGTAATGTAATGTTTTTAACATGCTCATATACCACTAAGGTTTCGAGCAATGTTATTTGAGACCAAATTTAATTCACTACTAAAGGAAGGACGCACTCAACACATTTTATTTACGGTTATATGGCGTCGGACATATGGTTAAGGATCACACAGATATTGAGAGAGGAAACCCACTGTCGCCACTTCATGGGCTACTCTTTTCGATTAGCAGCAAGGGATTTTTTATATGCAACATCCCACAGACAGAATAACACATACCACGGCCTTTGATATACCAGTTGTGGTGCACTGCCTGGAGCTAGAAATAGCCCAATGGGTCCACCGACGGGGATCGATCACAGACCGACCGCGCATCAAGCGAACGCATTACCACTTGGCTACGTCCCACCCCCTACTAAAGGAGTTTTGCATGTATAAAATATAGAGATGTAATGTGGAACTGAATGTCAGTACTGTGGGACTGACTGCCAGAAACATGGTTAACTCAAAGTGGTCTTCAATTATCATATAATCGTAAATTTAATGATTCTAAAAAGCTACTTGCAAGTCGGTTTAGAGAAAAAAACCAAGAAATGAACGAATTAATATTAAATATTGAGACAAAGTGATCACTGTTCTATACTTATGCACAGTCTGTTACGAACAGTTCATATTCAGTTTGGGGTTTTTAAGCTAGTCTTGGGGTGGCAGTCCTCCTACAGGCGATGGAGGGGTAAAACATGTTATTGGAGAGTGGCGGTCCTCCTACAGGCGATGGAGGGGTAAAACATGTTATTGGAGAGTGGCGGTCCTCCTACAGGCGATGGAGGGGTAAAACATGTTATTGGAGAGTGGCGGTCCTCCTACAGGCGATGGAGGGGTAAAACATGTTATTGGAGAGTGGCGGTCCTCCTAAGTACGGCACCTGACAGTGGATCATGGAAGCAATCACGACTGGCTGACATAATTTTGACTCTGTCTTGTGCAGATATACAAGTTTGATCACTGAATACGGTTTTGTTGTTCAGATTTGAAAAGGTCGATCTGTGAGAAAATCTACAACTATTAAGAACTTGGACGGTTTCCTCCGATGTTAACTCATTCTTTTAGTATTATAAAAAAAATTGGATACTTCTTGGTAAAAATCTGATAACTGCATACTACAAACATGTTACACCAAACTCCCCGATATGTTACAACGTAAACCGCGTTGTAAATTAAATTGGATTTATCATGTCAGGTAATTATCTGGAAATGGTTTTGCTTATGCATGGGAATGTCAAAAATTGTATAAAACAAAAATATAAAAACCAACGTATGTTGCTACAGCAAAACGTTAATCATTAATAAGTTAGCTAAACTGATTTTGTACCTGTTTAATAGTTTATATTTATTGTCATGTAATCTTGTATAGCTATAGTCCTTCCCACTGGGAACGCCTTTTTTTCATACTATGTAATTCACTACCAGTTATTTATTTTTGAGCCGATTGATTTGTAAATTGCACACAAAAAATAATGTTTTTTTTTATTTCCAAAACACTTTTACTTTTATTCTTACGTTAAACCTAACTGAAATTATTTACAAAAAAAAACCTGTTTTATAGAATGATGGGACGGACTATAATTTACAAAAAACCCTGTTTTATAGAATGATGGGAAGGACTGTAATTGGTTTTATAATTTGTACACAGTTTACGATTTTGTTCAACATTTTGTATAGTAGGGTGTATACTACTGAATCAAATCATATAGACGACAATAGTAACATGTGTGGCTAAAGCTCCTACCTACAGCGTATCAATCGACATAAACGCCACGGATATAAAAACTACCACCCATCACTCTTAAAGTGAATCAGAACAAAATGGGGGTCAAGCTGCTCATTTCAGAGATAACGAGTAATCTATGACTATCCTAGTTCCGTACAAAATTTGAGTACTTTGTTTTTATAAGTACCTTATACATGTTTCAAGCACAAGGCTACTTGACACAGTAGTACTAGATTAAATAGAATTCCATAAATTTTTACCCAGATGAAACTAATTTTGTTTTCAACCAACACACGCACATTTATCACCAATCACAAGACTTGTAGTGTTAACGTCTCCATCAAAAGTTGGGTGCCCCTCGAACTTTGACCCAGCCGGAAGTCATTTGGTTTTGTACTACCAGTATATTGTTTTATTCTTATGTGCCACATGACATAAAGAAGTAAAGCGAATTGAATTGAAAATTGAACTGAACTTCCTGTGACATTATGGATGGGGGTTCTGGTTTCAGTCAATATTAGCTGTTACTGTTTATGTTGGTGTATGGGGGGGGGGGGGGTGTATATCCTCTCATCAATATATCTGTGTCTGCATATCCAGTATGTGTCTGATCGCCATGTTTGTAGTAGCTCAACTTTTGTTTTATTTTCTATTATTTTTTTTCGTATGTATGAGATTATAGAGATACCGAAACATAATCTGATGATCAGAAATATATTGCATATGCACTGACACTGGTATTTTAAATAGAACCATGTATTTAATATGTAATTGTGGTCGTCAAAATGTATATGTTAGTCAGAACTTAACAATGTGTCCCCCACGGTAATTTACAAACAAAATTGTAGTGGGTGAAATGGCCCACCGACGGCAAGTTAAAGCCTGCCCATGGTAATTTGAAACAAAAGAAGACTTTTGCAGCAAATAAATAAGACTGAAAAGTTATTTTGCTGTATGTAGATATATTTTTAATGTACTAATGTTATATACTGGCAGATAATGTACAAATTTAGAACATCTAACCACTACTTACCAATCTAAATAGGACGCTAGAACAACACCCCAGTATAAGGTCGAACATGCGCATTATGTAACAATAATGACATTGGAGGCGAATTTCACAATTTATTCACATGTACTTATTTCACTAACTCCTGTAAACATTTGCTTAAGCCAAATTATTATAACAAACCAAGTACGCTGAAATTTAAACAACTAATGACGAATAGTAAAATAAGTGTTCTCAAGAAATTATGTAAATTAATAAAAGAAATTATTGATAAATGCAGTAAACCGTAAAAACACACTGGCATATATATATTACAATAATTACAATAATGTGACATTACATTACTTTATTCTAATTGTATTATAGTATTGTCTTTATTATTCTATTGTATTTGTATTATACTATTGTCTCTATTACTTTATTGCATTAAATTTTTGTATTAATTACTATTGTACTATTGTCTCCTGTAAAACCTATCTTGTCACTACAGTTTATATATCATGTTCCTCATATGCCGTTGTGTAACGGCCTGAGCATAATAAAGTTCGGTTCTGTTCTGTTCTGTATACAAGACGTAAACATTATTCCATCATAGAGGAGCCGTCGGTAATGTTCCCGACTTACGGCATTTTATATCTTAACGAAGGCAATCGCCGTCGGTGCCGTCGTTAAGTTGGAGCCCTGGAACATGTTAAATGTTATCTTTATAATGTGCAAAACATTAGAAATACACAAATGTTTTAATAAACGTATACAATATACTGTGCAGCTACATGATTGTATTCGCAAAAAAATGTATAACAGGCTTCTGATTGTATTATGGGCCTATGGCCTTTATACTGAATAAACTGTCTGTCTGTCCGTTAAATGACAGTAAACTTAGTACTATATTCTTAAAGGTGTATGGGATTTCACTTTACTTGAGAAAAGGAACTTTAGAACGACACGGGCGGGGTTTAGCTCAGTCGGCTGAGAGCTCGCCAGATGCGCTTGCGTCGCAGGATCAAACCACCTCGTTGGATCAATTCAACTGATTGAGTTTTTTCTCATTCCAACCAGTGAACCACAACTGATCAAAGGTCGTGGTATGTGCTGTCCTGTCTGTGGGAAAATGCATATAAAAGCTCCCTTGCTGCTAATGCAAAAATGTAGCAGGTTTCCTCTGATGACTGAGTCATAATTACCAAATGTTTGACATCCAACAGCCGATGACTAATTAATCAATGTGCTCTAGTGGTGGCGTTAAACAAAACAAACTTTAATTTATATATTTTTTTTAAAAACCTGTTGGTAACATCTTAAGAAAGGCGGAAAACTCAACACAGTTCCTTTATAGATTAAATATCAGAAACAAACAAAATAACTTTGCCACCCTTTACAAACCCTACAATTAGCCTGTGCACGAACGCACACACAAGTGCGCGCGCGCACATACACTCTACATACCTGCTTTCAAATTTCACATGCTGCCAGGGATGTTCTCGAATGGATAATTTTGTTCGTGTGCTTTTGCAGCAATGTTTGTAGAAAGTTCTGCTCAAAGTATGAACATAAAGAGGGTGGTACGTGGGTGTAAAACGAAAACATAATTTTACAGTCACGTGGGTAGTGTTCCTAGGTCTGGAAAAAACCAACCCACCTTAATATGTTCTGTCGTTCGTTAATCTGTTTTTAACATCCTGATGTTGGCCATTTAGAGCAAGACGAGTATCACATTCCCTTTAAAATTTTATGTCAACTCTTTTCCTGTTTTTTAAATGTTTATTTCTTCGTGAGTAAAAATCTGACTTCATTATAAAAACATGTTTTTAGGCTACTTAAAAATATATATGCATGCAAGCATATAGAACGACGTTACCACAGTGACAAATTGGTTCTGTATTTACTTTAATATGCACGTATTTAAATACCGATATTTCCGGTGTTTTACGTTGAATTTATTTTTGTCATAAATTTTTAATTTCATGAAAAATGATTCTAAACGTTAAGCTTTTTTTCTTTTTCTTTATTTCATTACTATTCTATTATTATTATTATTATTATTATTATTATTATTATTATTATTATTTATACAGAATGTGTAAATGTATCATATTCGTATTTGTGGTGTTGTTTGGTGTTGTTGTTGTTTGTGTTTTTCTAAATTCAATATTTCAGTACAGGTTAAGCATTTAAACAAAATTATATCAATTTATATGTAAAAATGTACATTTATAAAATTTTACCACTTTTCAGGAACCACTATAGATTCCAAGCACATTTCAAGGACTGTGTGAATCCTTGAAAAGGTCAACGGTTAAAATGTAAATAAACTAAAACAGACAGATAACCTAAAGCATAAAAATGTGTAATGGCTGTTATCATCATTCAAAACTAACTGTCGCCATTTTGTAATAAAGATTGTTTAAATTATTTGTGTAAAGTAAAAAGTAGATGTCTAAGTCCGGATGAGATTACCGCGGTGTTAAAACGTAGATGTGAAAAGTGTTCGGAACAAAAATGCTTTTAAAGAATTTTGCTGCTTAAATCAAGATTTGAAGTAGTGGTAGGCTCTAGCCTTTGAAATTCAAATAGCATTAAAATTAAAGGTGAAATCTCAAAGCTGTTTAACAACCTAAATGTTGTTTGTTTTGTTTTTGTTTGTTTTGTTTTGTTTTTGTTGGGGTTTTTTGTTTGTTGTTTTTATTTGTTTGTTGTTGGGGTGGTTTTTGTTGTTTGTTTGTGTAGGGGGGGTGGGGTGTTGGGGGGTGTTGTTGGGTTGTTGTTTTGTTTGTTGTTGTTGGTGGGTTTTTTGGGGGGTTGTGACATGTAAAGATGGCTCAAATAACATGCTCACAAAAATCACATTCAAACACAGTAATTTTATTTACTACTATGTTATAAATTTATATTATTGGAAAATCAAACGAGATATCGACAGGTTAACACGTGACGTCACAGCTTTAAAATACCAATCAAGATAAATAATATATAACTTATGCAAATGTGAGGGTCAAAGCCATAATGTAATGGCTTCATAAAAATATAGCAATGCACTACTCCACTAATCAGTTTAATTAAACTCTATATTTATTGAAATAAATGACGCAAAAAACGTTTTTCTGCTTTTTTGGTATATTTGTTTTAATTTTACGCAAGGTGAGATATGATGTGTCAATAATTAGCCTATATTTTTGCGAACTCTTTTGAGTGAACAAAAAAAAAATACTTCCTGCTTTCAGTTTACATACCTTTCATTCAATATTATCATAACTAACTATTAATTTTGTTTTACCATTTCTACCACATGTGTTTCAATATGTGTAATTTTATATGTCACTAAATGTTATGCATATCTCTTGTGTATAAATCATATATGAAGTAACTAATTGGTTGGGTAACAGATGTTCTATAACAAATACGCCGCATCATCCCTCTGTTATCCGTTGAAAATATTTCTGTGGCGATATCGGATGGTTCCACAAAAACGTTTAGTTTTGAACTGAATAACAAAGCGTCATAACAAATTAAACAGCAGTTTAAACATTAACTTTCTTCACATTATAATGTTGCCATAGTAACAAAACTGATATTTTAAAGGGTAAACACTGATAAGTAGTATACCAAATAAAATGTTTTGTGTGTGTATGTGTATGTATGTATATATATATATATATATATATATATATAGAGAGAGAGAGAGAGAGAGAGAGAGAGAGAGAGAGATATATATATATATATATATATATATATATATATATATATATATATATATATATATATATATATATAGATAGATAGATATAGATAGATATAGATATAGATATATAGATATATATAAATATATATAGATAGATGGATAGATAGATATTTTACAATATATTGTCAAAATATTTCATACAACAATAGTGTGTCCAAAAGATATATGAAAAATTAAATTTTGGTTATATTTTCAAACATCTTTGCTCGGATGGTAGTTGGGTTTTCTCCTCTTTCGCTAGGTTTTTGTTGTTGGGTTGGGGTTGTTGTTTTTTTGTGTGTGTGTGTTTTTTTTGTCTTGTTTTTGTAAGGGAAATGAGTGGGTGTTGGTAATACGGTGGTGTTTTTCATGTCAGATGCAGAATGTCATTTGAAAGGTGTAATACTGCGTGATTTAATCTGATTTATATTTTTCTAAACGTCTGCGTCAAAATGGAATTAATTAATTGGCATTTAACTATATAATTAATAATGTTAAAACTCATAAAAAAAATTTGTTTTAAACCCACCACAACTCACAAAATATGTTTTTAATGAAATTTCAGTGTAAATAATAATTATTTTATACCAAAGAATTATCTACAATGTATTTCTTCTTCTTCTTTCTCTTTTCCTTCTGTCGTTTTGTTTTCTTCCATTCTTTAAATCCTTTTCCTTTACTTCCAGTTTTGATCGTTAATTCCATATATCATAATTTTGTTATGCTTTTCATGTTTATTATTACTGTCGTAATATACTTAATTATATTTATATACTTCATATTGTGTATAATCATTAGCCATAACATGATATTATCAGGGTTCCATTCCTGACACTACCATGTGTGTTTTTGCAGTAATAAACTTTATTTTTAAAAACATTACCATGAAGTAATTTAAATCTACTGGAACAGCCAATATGTGCAAATGCATCTGAATATAAATAATAGTAATGCATATTAATATATGCACCGAGGCTAAAGGCAGAACTGCACGTACAACCGTACATATGTATATGTATACATTACTATTACATTATAATTGAGTAATTGTCGCCATTATATTGTATGTATATAGGAGATGGCCTAGTAAGTTGGCAAACTTGTGCCCAATCCTCTTGTTGTTTATGCTATAAAATGTTTTCAACCACAAAACCGTACATGTTTTATATAGACTGTTCGTTCAGTTGCCATTATTCCCTCTATCAAAAATGAGATTTAAGTCATACACTTTGCAAATAATGTGTCAAGAAACACTGATATTGAAAAAAGAAAGAAATATGCTACGCCAGTTGGTATGTGTTTAAGACTTAATAATGTGTTGTTTTTAGTATATTATATGAGTTATATATCTGTTCATTACAGAGTAACATGCGAATCTATGGGTTCATTTTGACGCAAACGCCTCGGTGTCACATGTTCTAGTTCCGGGATGATGGAAACTTACACGCAATGTACACAATACGGACGTCATTATCAGCTGATAAAATCAACTTCATTTCTACCGACTCGGTGGGAAGAATGTTGGTTTGTGGTTTGCATAAAACAGAATTATGGTCGTTCACAAACAATGGCTGTCATTCCGTACTTACTTTAAAGGGTATACGCCCAAGGTTAACTGAAGAATAGAGTAGTGGTCAAATTTACCACGGAGAGTTTTAGAAAAAAAACTATTTTGTATGTAATGAATTGATAACATATACATACACGCACATATATACACACACACACACACACACACATACATACATACATACATACATACATACATACATACATGCTTCAATAGCTCAGAACGTATCGTGCCAAGTCTGCAATTTGCGGGCGATTCGGTGCCATAGGTTCGAGTCCCAGCAACGGTATGGGACAATTTGTGAGGCCAGAAAGGATTTAATTATCCCCTGCGCCAGTGAGTTAATATATATGTATGTTAACAGTCATCCTCAACATACATATAATATATAGATATTCATACATCAATACATACATACTCACATACATACTCACATACATACATAAAACGCATACACATTCAACAAAAGAAAGGGAAGAGGTATGTGTATGCGTACTACATGTAGTGTTTTAATGCATATTTAAAGGAACAGACCCTAGTTTCAGCCCATGAAAATGCACACTAAGTTTAGTTTATCTACAAACCTGTAACATATTTGGTTAAAGTTACAATTGAGTGAAACATGAGTCTGTGACTTCGAAATGGTGAAATATCCTCTAAAAATAGTCTAGAACTCGACTCCATAACTGTTACCTCTCAGACGCACGTGCGTTATTAAAAATATGAGAAATGCATTTTGTGATAACCAGGATGACCAAAAAACACTTCGAATGTACGGAAATGGATAATCTAAACAATAAAATCTAAGTAAAGTATGATTTCAGTTATCAAAAACGGCTCTACTAGTAAAAAAATATACATATGCCTTAGTGTTTAAAAACTAGGGCATGTCCCTTTAATGGGTACGTGTATCTAGTATTTATTGAAAATAAACACAAAATTATTTGTCTATGACGTTTTCCCAATAAAGCACATTATATTATTTTATGTGAACATTTTTAAAAACAAAAGTCTCAATTATGTGTTTTATTTACTATCATTTTTTAATTATTAATTGTTATTTTAATTTTAGTTTATCTTCTGAAAACTAAAAACAATTATTGAAAATATATAGTGTGTTTTAGTCTTACAGTTTCAAAGTGCTTAGTTAACAATACGACTATTGGGTGTCAAATGTGTAAATGGCAATCAATACATTTTTTTAATTATCAAAAAAAAAAAAAAGACAACCCACGTGTAAACAGCTATGAAAGAGTGCAATTAATAAAAGCCACAAGTTAAAAGTTTGTTTTGTTTAACGACACCACTGGATCACATTCATTAATCATCTGTCAAACATTTGGTAATTCTGACTTAAATAATTGTATTATATTCATTCGTTAAACACCGGGTTTTCGAAGTTCGATGAGGGGACCCCGGTTGCCCACCCCAGCATACCTCTTGGATCCACCCCTGTCTACTGTATTCAAAAGGAAAGTTATATGCATGAACTACGTGTCGTTGGTCATGTCGCCAGGTGTGTGTTGAGTAATAACTCACTACTGGTATTTATAATTCAATTCAGTGTCTTTCTTTCACAAGAACAAAACAGCTACAACACAAAGTGTCGAACAAAACTATACGCATTACAATGTTTGAAACCGGCTGGCGCTACAGTATGCATCATATAACAGTGAATATAAATTATAAAACAAGTAAATAACTATTATAGTCCTTCCCACAGGGAACGCCTTTTTTCATATTATGAAATTTACTGCATGTTATTTATTTCTGAGCCGACTGTTTTTTAAATTGCACACAAAAATAGTGGGGTGGGGGGGTTGTTATTTCCAAAACACTTTTACTTTTCTTCAAACGTCAAACCAAACTAAAATTATTTACAACAAAAACATTTTGTAGAAGGATGGGACGGATTGTATGTTTGGTGAGGGATACAGCTATAGTCCGTCCCATCCTTGTACAATTTTTTTTTTTATATATAATTTAATTTTAGTTTGGTTTGACGTAAGAAAACAAGTAAAAGTGTTTTGGAAATAACCCAAAAAAAATATTTTTTGTGTGTGCAATTTATAAATCAATCGGATCAAAAATAAATAACTTGTAGTAAATTCCATAGTATGAAAAAAAGGCGTTCCGTGTGGGACGGACTATAGTTTAATGATCAACGTTTTGTTGTAGCAACATGTAGAATATTACAGGTGTTAGTAACAATTTCCACATGTAAACAGAATACGTGTGTACAGGTGACACTCAATCTAAGGCAGACTCAGAATACGTGTATACAGGTGACACTCAATCTAAGGCAGACTCAGAATACGTGTATACAGGTGACACTCAATCTAAGGCAGACTCAGAATACGTGTATACAGGTGACACTCAATCTAAGGCAGACTCAGACTGTATGCAGGTGACACTCAATCTAAGGCAGACTCAGAATACGTGTATACAGGTGACACTCAATCTAAGGCAGACTCAGAATACGTGTATGCAGGTGACACTCAATCTAAGGCAGACTCAGAATAAAGTTTTAAAAAGTTAAAGTTTGTTTTGTGTAACGAAAAGTAAAGTAAAGTTTGTTTTATTTAACGACGCCACTAGAGCACATTGATTTTTTATCTTATCATCGGCTATTGCACGTCAAACATATGGTCATTCTGACACTGTTTTTAGAGGAAACCCGCTGTCGCCACATAGGCTACTCTTTTTACGACAGGCAGCAAGGGATCTTTTATTTGCGCTTCCCACAGGCAGGATAGCACAAACCATGGCCTTTGTTGAACCAGTTATGGATCACTGGTCGGTGCAAGTGGTTTACACCTACCCATTGAGCCTTGCGGAGCACTCACTCAGCGTTTGGAGTCGGTATCTGGATTAAAAATCCCATGCCTCGACTGGGATCCGAACCCAGTACCTACCAGCCTGTAGACCGATGGCCTAACCACTACGCCACCGAGGCCGGTGCTAATGGACAAATGCAGTGGGTTTCCTCTATAACCACATGTCAAAAATGACCAAATGTTTGACACTCGGTAGCCGATGATGAATAAATCAGTGTTATCTAGTGGTGTCGTTACACAAAACGACCGGCCTCGGTGGCGTCGTGGCAGGCCATCGGTCTACAGGCTGGTAGGTACTGGGTTCGGATCCCAGTCGAGGCATGGGATTTTTAATCGAGATACCGACTCCAAACGCTGAGTGAGTGCTCCGCAAGGCTCAATGGGTAGGTGTAAACCACTTGCACCGACCAGTGATCCATAACTGGTTCAACAAAGGCCATGGTTTGTGTTATCCTGCCTGTGGGAAGCGCAACTAAAAGATCCCTTGCTGCTAATCGGAAGAGTAGCCCATGTAGTGTCGACAGCGGGTTTCCTCTCAAAATCTGTGTGGTCCTTAACCATATGTCTGACGCCATATAACCGTAAATAAAATGTGTTGAGTGCGTCGTTAAATAAAACATTTTTTTCTTTCGTTTGCAGCCCTAAATAGCTATTTGGCAGTTCATGTAATGCTAATGTACGTTGTATGAATAAACGTTATGAGCCAGATTCGGACATTTTTGTTTAATTTGGGGGGGGGGGGGGGGGGAATCAGCCTGCTCCCCACGCCCTCTCCTACAAAAATGCTCGTACGCCTATGCTTACAAATATTTAACATTCAACAGACAAATGTTTTTAAACACAACTATAATCGAATTAATAAATGTACATAATTAAATAACTGCTTTAATTTGAAGACGTTGGGTCTAGTGTAAAACTATTTCTTTAATATGTATTTCGTTCATTAGCAAAATGGGGACACTGAAATAAATAATAGAAATCGTCGCAATGTTACAGATAGGTGGTTTTATTTTGTTTGTATGTTACTTGTTTGCTGTTGTTTTGCTTTTTCTTTATTCTTTCCTTCGCTTTTTTTTGTTAGCTTGTTTTTGTGTTTTTTTGTTTCTTGCTGTGTGGGGGGGGGGGTGTTTTTAATAGTAATATAAGGTGCTCACTATTTGCTAACATATACAAAACTTACGTTTTAACTCTTTCATCAACATTTTATGAGTTCAGTTAAGTGATTATAATGCATTAAAGTTGTTTCTTAGAAGAAAAAAAGCGTAACATTGTTTTTATTTCTTTACGGGGTTTTTTCGGGTTTTTTAATACTATTGTTATTTTATTTCTTTATTTATCTTGTATTTGTATTTGTTTATTTTTATTATTATTTTTTAATATTTATATTATTATTAATGTAGACCATTACTAGGTTCTTTCCCATATATATATATATATATATATATATATATATATATATATATATATATATATATATATATATATATATATAGATAGATAGACAGATAGGTAGATAGGTAGATAGGTAGGTAGGTAGAGAGACAGATAGATATATAGATATAGATATAGATATAGATATAGATAGAGATAGATAGATAGACAGACAGACAGACAGACAGACAGACAGACAGACAGACAGACAGACAGACAGACATACATACATACATACATATATATATATATATATATATGTTTATATGTATATATATATATATATATAGTATTCTCTTTTATTACATTGATTTTAGCCAAATGTTTTAAATAGCATTAAGTATTAACTGATTCTTATTAAACAGCCCGTCATACTGGTACCCAGCGTAAAATATTTAAGACGGGGGGTGCAGTTAGATGGATGGATGTGTGATGTTTGAATGAATGAATGAATGAATGAAGAAACGAACGAACGAACGAACGAACGATGTTACGCGTATTTTATCAGAACCATACCGATAGGCCGTAACTGGGTGTTAACACTTCCTTGTTTTAGTAAATGTGACCCAGTTTCGAGATCTTTTGATAAAAATGAACATTTAAAACAAAACGTTTGGTCTTTGACATGCGTAACTGTTTCATTACTTTTGTTTTTAACCTTTTGCTTTTTTCTCTCAACTGAGGGTGCCATAAAAAATCTCGATGAATAAAAACAGCTTACATACGTTTACTTACATTATTGTCATCGATAGCAAAAAGCCATTCCAATATCATTACAGAATCTGTTACAGTACTCTAAAGTAGCATTCATAGTGATACAGGGCTACGGAAAATTATTGAAGTGTGGGTTAGAAACGACCCCAGGGCCTAACTACCCTTTCACTATCTACTGACCGTCGTCAAACAACATAGGCCCTACGTAGACAATTATTATTAAATTAATACTATAATAGACACAAAAACAATTAAGGCGTACATAATGTATATACCACGTCATGAGTATATATATATATATATATATATATATATATATATATATATATATATATATAAACAATGTATATTCCAGCAGTTATACTTACCTCGATATTCCAGGTGTCTGTAAATAAGACTCACGTGTGGGAGGTCACTCTTTGACACAACCCAGTTAATCTTTGGCCTAATTCATTCAAGGTTCACACGCAGTCACATGTAATCGAGTGCAATGTAGAATGGGGAATCACCTAAAATCGTTCAGCCAATCACAGAACGAAGCGACAATAAATCGATTTTATTCGTGGAAAAGGATAACTATTTTTAGCACCTTATCACGAGAAAATAAAATGATGATCGAAATAAAGGGAGACTATTCATTATATATGACACTATTTCCATACATAAAGACTGAGGGTAGCGCTGGATTTTTCTGCTTGATTTTTTTTTTTTTTTTTTTTTTTTTTGTTGGGGGGGGGGGGGGTGTTTAGATAGGGCACTTATGTATTTTTTAACAATTTGAACAAAACATGTATTTTTTACTTTTATTTATTTATTTATTATTTGGGGGTTTTGGGTTTTTTTTATTATTTATTTATTTATTTATGTATTTATTTATTTATTTATTTATTTATTTATTTATTTATTTATTTGTTTGTTTATTTATTTATTTATCTATCTATATATTTTCTAAAGTGTATGGTAATATTAAATCAACCTTTGTATATTCTAATTACATAGTTTATTGTTTGGCTGTTGTGTTGATGGGTTTGTTTGGTTAGGGGAGATTAGCAGGAATATGTTTCTTTGGTTAGGGGAGTTTAGCAGGAATATGTTTCTTTGGTTAGGGGAGATTAGCAGGAATATGTTTCTTTGGTTAGGGTATATGTTTCTTTGGTTAGGGGAGATGTTTCTTTGGTTAGGGTATATGTTTCTTTGGTTAGGGTATATGTTTCTTTGGTTAGGGTATATGTTTCCTTGGTTGGGTATATGTTTCTTTGGTTAGGATATATGTTTCTTTGGTTAGGGTATATGTTTCTTTGGTTAGGGGAGATGTTTCTTTGGTTAGGGGAGATGTTTCTTTGGTTAGGGGAGATGTTTCTTTGGTTAGGGTATATGTTTCTTTGGTTAGGGAATATGTTTCTTTGGTTAGGGTATATGTTTCCTTGGTTAGGGAATATGTTTCTTTGGTTAGGGGAGATGTTTCTTTGGTTAGGGTATATGTTTCTTTGGTTAGGGTATATGTTTCTTTGGTTAGGGAATATGTTTCTTTGGTTAGGGTATATGTTTCTTTGGTTAGGGTATATGTTTCCTTGGTTAGGGTATATGTTTCTTTGGTTAGGGTATATGTTTCTTTGGTTAGGGAATATGTTTCTTTGGTTAGGGTATATGTTTCCTTGGTTAGGGAATATGTTTCTTTGGTTAGGGGAGATGTTTCTTTGGTTAGGGTATATGTTTCTTTGGTTAGGGTATATGTTTCTTTGGTTAGGGAATATGTTTCTTTGGTTAGGGTATATGTTTCTTTGGTTAGGGAATATGTTTCTTTGGTTAGGGTATATGTTTCTTTGGTTAGGGTATATGTTTCTTTGGTTAGGGAATATGTTTCTTTGGTTAGGGGAGATGTTTCTTTGGTTAGGGTATATGTTTCTTTGGTTAGGGTATATGTTTCTTTGGTTAGGGTATATGTTTCTTTGGTTAGGGAATATGTTTCTTTGGTTAGGGTATATGTTTCTTTGGTTAGGGTATATGTTTCTTTGGTTAGGGAATATGTTTCTTTGGTTAGGGAATATGTTTCTTTGGTTAGGGTATATGTTTCTTTGGTTAGGGAATATGTTTCTTTGGTTAGGGAATATGTTTCTTTGGTTAGGGTATATGTTTCTTTGGTTAGGGTATATGTTTCTTTGGTTAGGGAATATGTTTCTTTGGTTAGGGAGATGTTTCTTTGGTTAGGGGAGATGTTTCTTTGGTTAGGAGAGATGTTTCTTTGGTTAGGGTATATGTTTCTTTGGTTAGGGGAGATGTTTCTTTGGTTAGGGTATATGTTTCTTTGGTTAGGGTATATGTTTCTTTGGTTAGGGTTAGGGTATATGTTTCTTTGGTTAGGGTATATGTTTCTTTGGTTAGGGTATATGTTTCTTTGGTTAGGGGAGATGTTTCTTTGGTTAGGGTATATGTTTCTTTGGTTAGGGTATATGTTTCTTTGGTTAGGGTATATGTTTCTTTGATTAGGGGAGATGTTTCTTTGGTTAGGGTATATGTTTCTTTAGTTAGGGTATATGTTTCTTTGGTTAGGGTATATGTTTCTTTGGTAAGGGGAGATGTTTCTTTGGTTAGGGTATATGTTTCTTTGGTTAGGGTATATGTTTCTTTGGTTAGTGTATATGTTTCTTTGGTTAGGGGAGATGTTTCTTTGGTTAGGGGAGATGTTTCTTTGGTTAGGGTATATGTTTCTTTGGTTAGGGTATATGTTTCTTTGGTTAGGGTATATGTTTCTTTGATTAGGGGAGATGTTTCTTTGCTAAGGGTAGATGTTTCTTTGGTTAGGGGAGATGTTTCTTTGGTTAGGGGAGGTGTTTCTTTGGTTAGGGTATATGTTTCTTTGGTTAGGGTATATGTTTCTTTGGTTAGGGTATATGTTTCTTTGGTTAGGGTATATGTTTCTTTGGTTAGGGTATATGTTTGTTTGGTTAGGGTATATGTTTGTTTGGTTAGGGTATATGTTTGTTTGGTTAGGGTATATGTTTCTTTGATTAGGGTATATGTTTCTTTGGTTAGGGTATATGTTTCTTTGGTTAGGGTATATGTTTCTTTGGTTAGTGTATATGTTTCTTTGGTTAGTGTATATGTTTCTTTGGTTAGGGTATACGTTTCTTTGGTTAGGGTATACGTTTCTTTGGTTAGGGTATACGTTTCTTTGGTTAGGGTATATGTTTCTTTGGTTAGGGTATATGTTTCTTTGGTTAGGGTATATGTTTCTTTGATTAGGGGAGATGTTTCTTTGGTTAGGGTATATGTTTCTTTGGTTAGGGGAGATGTTTCTTTGGTTAGGGTATATGTTTCTTTGGTTAGGGTATATGTTTCTTTGGTTAGGGGAGATGTTTCTTTGGTTAGGGTATATGTTTCTTTGGTTAGGGTATATGTTTCTTTGGTTAGGGGAGATGTTTCTTTGGTTAGGGTATATGTTTCTTTGGTTAGGGTATATGTTTCTTTGGTTAGGGTATATGTTTCTTTGGTTAGGGGAGATGTTTCTTTGGTTAGGGTATATGTTTCTTTGGTTAGGGGAGATGTTTCTTTGGTTAGGGGAGATGTTTCTTTGGTTAGGGTATATGTTTCTTTGGTTAGGGGAGATGTTTCTTTGGTTAGGGTATATGTTTCTTTGGTTAGGGGAGATTAGCAGGAATATGTTTCTTTGGTTAGGGTATATGTTTCCTTGGTTAGGGTATATGTTTCTTTGGTTAGGGTATATGTTTCTTTGGTTAGGGGAGATGTTTCTTTGGTTAGGGTATATGTTTCTTTGGTTAGGGTATATGTTTCTTTGGTTAGGGGAGATTAGCAGGAATATGTTTCTTTGGTTAGGGTATATGTTTCCTTGGTTAGGGTATATGTTTCTTTGGTTAGGGTATATGTTTCCTTGGTTAGGGAATATGTTTCCTTGGTTAGGGGAGATGTTTCTTTGGTTAGGGGAGATGTTTCTTTGGTTAGGGTATATGTTTCTTTGGTTAGGGTATATGTTTCTTTGGTTATGGGAGATGTTTCTTTGGTTAGGGTATATGTTTCTTTGGTTAGGGTATATGTTTCTTTGGTTAGGGGAGATGTTTCTTTGGTTAGGGGAGATGTTTCTTTGGTTAGGGGAGATGTTTCTTTGGTTAGGGTATATGTTTCTTTGGTTAGGGTATATGTTTCTTTGGTTAGGGTATATGTTTCTTTGGTTAGGGTATATGTTTCCTTGAGGGGTGGGAGTAATAATACTAATTGTCTCTTTGCTATTCTGGGGGCGGGTCGTAGCCCAGTGGTAAAGCGCTCGCTTGATGCGCGATCCTTTTGGGATCGATCTCCGTCGGTAGGCCCATTGGGCTATTTCTCGTTCCAGCCAGTGCACCACGACTAGTATATCAAAGGCAGTGGTATGTGCTATCCTGTCTGGAATGGTGCATATAAAAGATTCCTTGCTACTAATGGGGAAAATGTAACGGGTTTCCTTTCTAAGACTATTATAGTCAAAATTACCAATTGTTTAACATCCAATAGCCGATGATTATTATGTCAATGTGCTCTAGTGGTGTCGTTAAACAAAACAAACAAACCTTTTGTCATGCTGTCACATTAGAGGGTAGATGATTTAAAACCTTTTGATTAACTATATTGATTGTTGCACGTCAGATACTTGATTTTTGTAAGTCAGTTACTTAGTACTTAATTTTAATGGTGGCTTAGGAATTTAAAAAACATATAATAAAAAGAAAAACAAAACAACTTTTAATTGAATGGTGGTGTGCAAACAACACGAATTGCATAACAGGGGAAACAACTCTTGTTTGACACAAGCCATGTTACATTTTAGCCCTTTAATTTGCAGTATTACCTGAAAAATGTATGATATATTACTGAATTTTTTTCTATGAAGGAAGCATTTGTTGTATGCAGTCACTAGACTAAGTTTTCAAGGACCAATCAGTGGCACACCCGGTGTGATTGTAGGAATTTTCCAGAGTTTGGGCGATGGACGGGGAAAACTTAAACACGGGCTATAGGATTTGAATGTTTTATTTAATGACGCACTCATTAAAGTTATAGTCCTATGCAAGAATATGTGGTTAAAGACCACGCAGATATGACATCCACTGCCGCCACGCAATCAGTCTAATTTTTAAAAAAAATGTGATGGTATAGCCATAAAATCTGTTTATACTAGTATAAAATCCAGAGTTTATTACTGCACTTTTTCCCCTGTTTTTTCAATGTTGAAATAGACCAACAAGTTCGCCTATTGCATAAATAGTCTTGCTCGATTATTATTATTAGTTTTTATTTATTTTTTATTTTTTTATTTTTTTTTTATCCCAGTGCCCCCTTTCCTTTCTCTCCTTTTGAATTCCATCTCATTTCTTTCCGATCTGGCAACTCCTCCTATCTTTCAACTTCTTTCGCTGTCTACCTCCACATCCCAGTCCTTGTCTCTCTAACCGCGACAGGTACTTGTCTCTTGTGGCTATCTGTGCCACACACCTGTTCCCCATCAGCTTTTAGCTGTGGGCTTAGTCTGACCACTTCGGGGAGTGTTCAGTAGTTACTTCTGGCATTGTTAAGAGGCACTTGTAACCACCTACTATGCACCCCTACTACTGGCGGTCGTTAGTTAGTGCCGTGGGTCAGACTAGCTTATTAGCGGCAGAGGACGAGGATGCCAGGTGGGTGCAGGGATATACACAGAGACTGCACCCGTGGAGGAAGTTGAGACAGGTAGGCGATGGTGTGGACAGCTCAGAAGACAGAGTCGGAGGAAACTGACAGAAAGGGTCGAAACAGATTGAAATCGTGGGAGAAATTGGAAAGTTTTTTATATTAAGATAATGAGAATGATAGGCAGAGGGTAATAGATGAGAAAGATGAATGAATGTGTGAGCCAGCTTTGACGGGATTTAAACCATGTCGTCAGCTTGATTGTCCAGCAGCTTATCCACTAGACCACGGAGCTCACTCTCCCGATATTTTTAGTATGTGTACGCTCCCGAATAACGCTATAAAAGGCGAAGTGTAATTGGTCGATATTTAAATTGTTATTTATAGATGAAATGTCAGCTGGACATGGGAGTCCACGCAATGCTGTTAGATCTACTGGTAGACCAGTAGAGCTAATTTTAATCAGATTGCCACGCAATGGGCTACTCTTTCCAATTAAGTCAGATCAGGTCAGATCAGGTCAGGTCAGGTCAGGTCATAGAGTTTAACATGCACATTCAGAGCAAGCAAGTGATCTTTTACATGCAACATTCCACACAGGATTGTACTTAACAGGGCCTTTGTTACATTAATTGTGGAGCACTAGCTGAAACGAGAAATAGCCCAATGGGTACGTTAGAAAGAAGGCAACTGTATTTCCCCCGACATAACCAGTGGCACATGACGGATATATCAAAGGTCGTGGTATATGCTGTCCTGTCTGTTGAAATATGCATATAAAAGATCCCCAGTTGTTAATGGAAAAATATAGCGCGTTTCCTCCATCACTATGTCAAAATGATACATTATGAATAATTTTTTAAAAATCAAAACTAAAACAAAATTAAAACCTACCTACTCTAATTTTTATTATTATTATTATTATTATTATTATTATTATTATTATTATTATTTATTAGTGAGAGAGAAATCTGTGTGGTAGCGAGCCGATAAAGCTCGTTCTGTGTGACAGCTGGTACCGGGCTGCGAACCCAGTACCTCTAAACTCGCAAAATATTTTGATAAACAGAAGGGCGACAACTGTAATTTACAGCGACGCCGATGCTCGTTTGCGCCACGCCCCCTTTTTCTGAACAACGAAGTTTGTTTACAACGTATGTATAAAGTGGACGACCTAAATAGAGAAACATATAACGACACAGATAAACCTCGGTCAGAGAGGGACGACCACCATATTCAATCCTGACCAAAGGTTCTGTAATATATAATATATGACAGTGTTCTTCTGATTGTATCACCTGTTTATGCTTCCGTTAAGGAGTATACTACTGAACTATGTCCTCTACATTCAGTTGTGTTCGCAAGATTTCAAAGGTACACGTCTGTCAGCTGTGGTGAGCTTTATGGACAATAACTGTGTGGTGGGTGAGAATAAGAGAACTGTACCTGAGTCAAAGATGTCGGTTTGTGAGCGAATTAAATTGGAAGGGATTGATGTGATCCCGGCACGTGTTGAAGGCATGGCCGACGTGTACCAGTCGCCGAGATTTGTTCTGTGCAAACCCAGGTAGGAAGGAATCAAGGAATATTCCTTAAATGTCATGTTATGTTTAATATTATTTTCGCCGGCGTGTGCTAATTAGAGGTTGGGTAGGTATAATATGTTGTGTATCCCCATCACCACCATACACGTGGGGGACTCGTACGCATAGATTCACGCACACGTTTATGTAAATACGTACACTCACACATATATTCTCACACGCGATGACACAAATACACATAACAATATCATGTACACACATTGGCACATGCAGACACACATCACAAACAAACACACACACAGAGAGAGATACATGCACACACACATACCTGCCTACCTAAATGCATATATGTTTCGATAGCTCAGAACGTATCGTATACACCAATACAGACAAACAAACACATAGACATATCTACAGACAGACATGCATGCATGCATACATATACATACATACATACATACATACATATCGATACCCAGACTCATACACACACACACACACACACACATACACACACACACACGAACGCCATTTACAGAAGTTAATTTTAATGTATGTGGTATGTACTGTCATGTTGGGGATGTAAATTAAATATTCTCTATATACTAATCTATAACAAGAGTCGTAAAAGTGTGTTTCGTCTCTAAACTGGATCAACTGTTGACATGAAACACAATACAACAATGTAGGCCCGTATCGGGGGGGGGGGGGGGGGCGTAATCTGTAGTGGAGGTATTGGCGGATCCAGAGAGGGGTTCCGTGACCTCCTCTGCTCGTTTGAAGTGTCCTTTTTAATTACTTTTTATATTGTTCCACATTCACAGTATACAACACTAAATTGCCTTAAAAACGCGTCTTTGAGCATCTCCGTTTAAAAATAAATCACTGGGAATATGCCCCTGAAACTCCCACAGAATTCGCTTTTCCCCCACCCCACACACCCCACCCTCCCCTGGTTTTTTTTTAATATTGATGACTTTCGTCTGTGGTAAATCCCTCACCTGATGCGCGGTCGATCTGGAATCGATCCTCCTCGTTGGACCCATTGGGCTATTTCTCGTTCCAGCCAGTGAACCACGTGGTTTGTGCTATCCCGTATGTGGGATAGTGCATATAAAAGATCGCTTGCTACTAATTAATAATAAAAAAAGTAGAGGGTTTCTTCTCTAAGACTATATGTCAGAATTACCAAATGTTTCATATACAATAGCCAATGATGATTAATAAATCAATGCGCTCTAGTGGTGTCGTTAAACTAAACACACGTTTACTTTCCTCTTGTTCGTGTAGATGGATCGCCGATGAAGAGGTGACTGTGTGCGTGCTGTGTAGTAACAAGTTTAACCAACTGCGTCGAAAACATCACTGTCGGCAGTGCGGTCGAGTTCTCTGCAGCAAATGTTGTCACGAAAAGGTAATGTTTAAAGTTGCAGACCTCAATTTTTAAACACTACAGCATATTTTTTTTACTATTAAAGCCGTTTATGATCACTGAAATAAAACATTATTTATATTTTATTCTTTAGATTTACCATTCCCGTAGAACTGAAATATTTCTGGTCACCCTGGTGTTTCTAATACCAAAAAAGAGCATTTTTCATATTTTTTAAAAACGCACGTGCGTCTGAGAAGTGGTGGTTATTGATTCGAGTTGTAGTCTATTTTTAAGGATATTTCCTGTTTTAACGTCACAGACTCTTCTTTTACTGTTTTGTAACTTTATCTAAATGAGTTACAGGTTTATAAATTAACAATTGCACAACCCGTGAAAATGAGGATATTTCATGTTTTTTGTCAAATATGATTTATATCTCATCGAGTGAAGTTTGTAATCATACCTCACGATGAGATATAAATCATATTTGACAAAAAACAAACATGAAATTTTCTATTTACCATTATTTTTAAAATGCCAGTAGCAAAATAGTTCCTGTTTTGTTACAGTGGAGATAACACTTTGTACAGTGACGATAACACATTTTAGAGTGAAATAGTGACATTTTCACTCTAAAATGTGTTATCGTCACTGAGCAACTGATAACACTTTTATTTCACTGATATTTTAACATATTTCACTAAATGTTATATAATGAGTTTGGTTAATCTACATACCTATAACATATTGGATAAATATATAACAGAGTAAAACAAGAGACTGTGACGCTGAACTTTTGAAATACCCTTAAAAAGTAACCTAGATGGCTTGTCTTCGTAATTTAATTATCGGAGGTACGTGCGGGTTTTTTTAAACTGATAAATGTATTTTGTGGTATAAGAAACACCAGGATGACCAAAAACATTTCGGATGTACGGACAGTGATAATCTAAACAATAAAATCTAAGTAACGATGTCTGATTTCAGTTATCAAAAACGGCTCTACTAGTGGAAAATATTCGGTAGCGTTTAAAAACTAGGGTCTGTCACTTTAAATCATTGTTATCGTCTGTCACATTCATTTAAAGCGGCAATCTCGAATATAATTTTAAAACTATTTCTCCATTTAGGACGTACACCATCCGTCTATATCATTTGGTTACACTCGCTAATCTACATATATTAATAGCTATGTCTCATAAATTGTATTATTATCAATTGTAAGTGGGACGTTTTAAAAAAACAAATTACAGATTATTAAAAATACAGCGACAGACTGACAAAAACAGTTGACAATACTTTTTAATAGTAATAATTAATATGTTACGTCCAAAACTTTACGAATTTTAATAGCGATTTTTTGGTGGTGGTTTGTTGGGGGGGGGGGAGGGGGATTATGATTTATTTTTTCATAAATCATCTTTCCAACTATATGTAGACATCTTTTAACAATAAACGGTCATACATATATCATGATTTTTTTTTCTAATCATTTCAGTTAATGGCTCATTTGGTTGACATGTGGATTTTGACAATTACTAGTAATAGTTTTAAAACTTGACTTGTATCTTATTCCAGTTGAAACATATACTGTATATACCATTTTGATTATAAGGTGCTTAACATTCTTGGTGGTAGTATAGTTTGTATTAGTAAACTGTGATATAATAAGAACAATAGAGACTGCATGCATCTTTATAACTATCAACAACCTAGGCACATGTATGCTGGACTTTAAAACCCATAGAACAAACGTGGTGGAACTAACTGTAGGACTCATTCCAGGAGTGGTTATAAGTACAGGCTTTATTATGTTTTGTTTTTGGTTGTTGTTGTTACTGTTATTGTTTTGTTTTTTTTTGGGGGGGGGGGGGTTTTTGGGGGGGGTGTTTTGGGGTGGGGTTGTTTGGGTTTTTTGGGGGGTGGGGGGTGTTTGTTTTGGGGGTTTTGTTTGTTACGTAATGGGTTAATTGTAATATTGGTATGCTGAAAAGAGAGGGTGTAGTGCCGAGCTGTCCATTCCAATAATTCTCCCATGCAATCCTGAAATCTTGTCTGATACAAAATACCCTTTTTTTCAATGAATGAATGGATAAATGTTTTAACGACACCCCAGCACGACAAATACATCGGTTATTGGGTATCAAACTATGGTAAATGCAAAAACAAATAAAAATAAAAAACAGTTAAATAAAACACAGTGTAAAGAACTGTGCAAAAATACAAATATCACAGATATACAAAATTAAAATTTAGAGTAAAAGTCAGTATCGCGTAAAAATTGTAATACAAATTCTGGATGGAATCGAAATGATTCCATCACATTTGTTTGTCCAAATATATTTTTTTGAGTTTCTTTGAGATGAGGACACTCCACCAAAATGTGTCGTACCGTCAGAGTACTCTGACAGTGCTCACACTGAGGTGGAGGATCTCTCTTCAAAATAAATGAATGGATCGAGTAAGTATGACCGATGCGAGCACGACACGTGATTATTTCATCCTTCCTGCACTGTCTATAGGAGGACTGCCACTCTCCCAAGACCGGCTTGATAGCATGAAGCTTATTCGCAACCGCACCGTCCCAATAATGTTGCCATGTTGCCTTGATGTTAACGATGCTTATCAACATTTACGCTTTTCGTCACAACCGAAGTATAAACTCGGTTTAACTGAACGCGCCCAGTTTTCTCGGCCATCCATCTACTAATAAATTTCCAATAAAAAAAAGAGTATATTCAGGGTCGTAGCTAGCGGGGAACCAATCCCACACACACACACCAAAAAAAAAAAAAAAAAAAAAAAACAACGTTTTAAGTATGTAACCTCCCTGAAATGGGTGCAAAATGGTATTTCAGAGACTCTAGATTTCAAAATTTCCTGACTGTCTTACGCCTTCCATGCACATTCATTCCAAGAATTCATTTGCCATCCCCACCCCACCCCCACCCTAAAAACTAAATCCTAGCTACGATCCTAATATTATTTAGTAAAACAATTTAAGATAATCTGATTAAAATTAGTTCTACTGGTCTATCAGTAGATCTAACATTGCGTGGACCCCCCCATGTCCAGGTGACATTTCATCGATAAATAACAATTTAAATATCGACCAATTACACTTCGCCTTTTATAGCGTTATTCGGGAGCATACAAATACTAAAAATATCGGGCGAGACTATTTATGCAATAGGCGAACTTCTTGGTCTATTTCAACATTAAAAAAACAGGAGGAAAAGTGCAGCAATAAACTCTGGATTGTATACTAGTATAAACAGATTTCATGGCTATACCATCATGGGTTTTTTTTCGTCTTGAAACAAATTTTATATAAAATGTTATATATAAAATTAGTTTCCAGCATACTTCGTAATTTATCCGAATCATTTCGTATACCCTCGGCATAATCCCGAATGTTTTCAAATTCTTTTCAAATCACTGGCATGATTTTGCAAATAAGGTTTTGATTGGTCGAATGAAAGGTCAACTGGACATGAGGTCCAATGGGATGCTGTTGATCCACAGGTAATAGTAATTAACCGTGGAGCTAATTTTAATTAGATTGCAATTTAAGAGTTGTTTGATGCTGATTTTGTACGTGAATGTCCTATGGTGTTGATTTTTTAGATACCTATGCCACAACTAGGAGTAGAAGAGTCGGAAAGGGTGTGCGAATCATGTCGACCAATCACAGAACTTGTAACAAAATCGCGATCGAAAATTGATGTGAGTATATTGTTTATTGGTTAACTAACAATTATGGGTTGAAAATTAGTTGAAAATGTCTAATGCAAATCGTTAGGCTACAGACTGAATGAATAGTAGAGCCTAGGTCTAGATCGAATCAACTTTTAAAGTTAAAAGTTTTTGTCCTTTTGTTTACCTGCTGAAGATCTCTCTCTCTCTCTCTCTCTCTCTCTCTCTCTCTCTCTCTCTCTCTCTCTCTCTCTCTCTCTCTCTCTCTCTCTCTCTCTCTCTCTCTCTCTCTCTCACACACACACACACACACGTACGCACACACATACACAGGTTTTGACCAAGTTAAGTCCGAACCACAAATTGTCCACAATATCCACATTGTTAACAAATAGGATAAATTATTCTCCTACATTTAATTACCAATAAATTTTACCCACGTTTTGTCCAGACAGAAATTGTGAAAAAAACATTATAATAAAAATTCCACATACTAATATTTATAATGTAGAAGGAGAAAAACTAGGCGCTGCAAATAAAAGGGGGCGGGCTACATTTGTAGATCCTGCTGAGTTGGGTCCGTATCTGAAAACGTTTGTAATGGGTCAAGGTGCATATGTACCAAATTTAATGTTTTTAACCTAGTGTCAATTTTTATGTTAGCCGCCCCACTGAAAGGGGATGGGGGACATTTGTAGATTATTCCTGGCCATCAGGGGCGCCGCCGACTCGGGTCTGTATCTGTAAATGCTTGTAATGGGTTAAGGTATATAATTAACTAACGCTCATGATTTTAACCAAGTTCATAGGGCCTAATTGTTTTGTTTATCGGCCCACTACAGTTAATTGTGGCGCGATTTCAAATGTCATAATAATTATATTAGTGGAGACTCAATCTTCTCAGTTAATTTGTTTTAATTAAAACAAGAGTTATTCCCCGTATACCATAACTGGCAGATCCATTCCAATAGCCTCGTCTTTTCAGAGACAGGACCCGGGATGGACATGCCTGAAACCTTAGTGGTATACCTTAGTGGTATAGGGGCATATTAAAAAAGTTCAAAGTCAAAAGCCTTTTGAAATTTCTGTTAGAGATATTTATGTTACATCCTTGAAACTACTCTATAGTCCGTCCCACAGGGATCGCTTTTTTTTTTTTTTCATACTACGTAATTTACTACAAGTTATTTATGTCCGAGCCGATTGATTAGTAAATTGCCCACACACATTTTATTTCTTTGTTATTTCCAAAAAACTTTCACATTTCTTCTTACGTCAAACCAAACTGAAATATTTACAACAACAATAACAACAACAACAACAAAAATTAATAGAATGATGGGACGGACTATAGCTCTATAAGTACATGTATTGGGCCTAACTGATTTGAGCGCTGTCATTTCCTGTTTTCTTCTATTTGAAGAGTTTTTTGTTGGAAGCTGCCTCAGGGCTGTGTAAAAGATGTCAAGATCCTTTGTTTATAAAACGGGTAAGAAAATGGTTTGTCTTAAAGGGACATACCCTAGTTTTTAAACACTAACGCATATTTTGCACTATTAGAGCTGTTTTTGATAACTGAAATAAGACATTACAGGCCCATAGCCAGGATGGTTTTTGTGGGGGGGTTTTGTGGGGGTCGTTTAGGCGGTATAATATCCGCCCGGTCCCCTCCATTATTATTTTTAGTTAGGATTAGGGTTAGGGTTGGGGTTATGGCTGGGGTTATGGCTAGGGTTGGGGTTAGGGTTGGAGTTAAGGTTAGGGTTAGGGGAAGGGGGGACCGGGCGGATATTTTTCCGAGGGAAGCTACCACTCTCGCTCCCCATCACTCCCCTAAGACTAGTTCAAGGAGAGTAATTTTTAGCTCCCCTTAATGGATGCATCCATATTTACTGGTATATCATATAAATATTGTAATATCTGGAATATCTCCCTCTATTTCTCGCTTGTTGTTTAGTGCTAAATTTCATATTATTCATAATTGTTTTGCTAGTTATCAATTTTGGTTCTATATGCATTTCATGCTAAACAGTAAATGTACATTTATATGTACCTTGGGAATGAGGCTTGGTGATTTTATAGAAAGAGTGTAGTTTAATTAACTGTCAATTATAATAATATCTAAAGCATCTTTTTCTCCCGTGAAACTTGTTTTTAGCACATTGCTTTTTTTGTTTCTCTTTTTTATTACATCAATTGTTTCAACTTCTTTGACAGCTATTACCACATCTCAGTCCTTGTCTTTTTAAACATGGCTATTTGTGTGACACATATCCCATTCACACACAATGAATTCAATGGTTATTTCTGGGATTGTTACAGCCTCATATAGACTGAATGCAGCATGTGTATGCGGTCTGACTGGTGAGTCTGATGTGCTTGCATTCCGTACATATACAGAAACTGCTTAGGACATATACACAAACCGCTTAAGACATATACACAAACCGCTTAAGACATATACACAAACCGCTTAGGACATACACAAACCGCTTAGGACATATACACAAACTGCTTAGGACATATATGCAAACAGCTTAGGACATATACACAAACCTTCGCCCATTGATATACCAGTCGTGGTGCACTGGTTGAAATGAGAAATAGCCCTAAGGGCCCACCAACGGGGATCGATCCCACACCAACTGCACATAGAGTGAGCTCTTTACCACTGGGCTACGTCCCGCCCCCTTGATATAACAGAGGGAATAGCAGATACCATGGCCTTTGATATAACAGAGAGAATAACAGATACCATGGCCTTTGATATAACAGAGAATAGCAGATACCATGGCCTTTGATATAACAGAGAGAATAACAGATACCATGGCCTTTGATATAACAGAGAGAATAACAGATACCATGGCCTTTGATATAACACAGAGAATAACAGATACCATGGCCTTTGATATAACAGAGAGAATAACAGATACCATGGCCTTTGATATAACACAGAGAATAACAGATACCATGGCCTTTGATATAACACAGAGAATGGCCTTTGACAGATACCATGGCCTTTGATATAACAGAGAGAATAACAGATACCATGGCCTTTGATATAACAGAGAATAGCAGATACCATGGCCTTTGATATAACAGAGAATAACAGATACCATGGCCTTTGATATAACACAGAGAATAACAGATACCATGGCCTTTGATATAACACAGAGAATAACAGATACCATGGCCTTTGATATAACACAGAGAATAACAGATACCATGGCCTTTGATATAACAGAGAGAATAACAGATACCATGGCCTTTGATATAACAGAGAGAATAACAGATACCATGGCCTTTGATATAACAGAGAATAGCAGATACCATGGCCTTTGATATAACAGAGAATAGCAGATACCATGGCCTTTGATATAACAGAGAATAGCAGATACCATGGCCTTTGATATAACAGAGAGAATAACAGATACCATGGCCTTTGATATAACAGAGAGAATAACAGATACCATGGCCTTTGATATAACAGAGAGAATAGCAGATACCGTGGCCTTTGATATAACAGAGAGAATAGCAGATACCATGGCCTTTGATATAACAGAGAGAATAACAGATACCATGGCCTTTGATATAACAGAGAGAATAACAGATGCCATGGCCTTTGATATAACAGAGAGAATAACAGATACCATGGCCTTTGATATAACAGAGAGAATAACAGATACCATGGCCTTTGATATAACAGAGAGAATAGCAGATACCATGGCCTTTGATATAACAGAGAGAATAGCAGATACCGTGGCCTTTGATATAACAGAGAGAATAGCAGATACCGTGGCCTTTGATATAACAGAGAGAATAGCAGATACCATGGCCTTTGATATAACAGAGAGAATAGCAGATACCATGGCCTTTGATATAACAGAGAGAATAACAGATACCATGGCCTTTGATATAACAGAGAATAACAGATACCATGGCCTTTGATATAACAGAGAGAATAGCAGATACTTTGGCCTTTGATATAACAGAGAGAATAGCAGATACCATGGCCTTTGATATAACAGAGAATAGCAGATACCATGGCCTTTGATATAACAGAGAGAATAACAGATACCATGGCCTTTGATATAACAGAGAGAATAACAGATACCATGGCCTTTGATATACTGGTAATAGAGAATAGCAGATACCACGGCCTTTGATATATAACAGAGAATAGCAGATACCATGGCCTTTGATATATAACAGAGAATAGCAGATACCACGGCCTTTGATATATAACAGAGAATAGCAGATACCACGGCCTTTGATATAACAGAGAGAATAAAATACCATGGCCTTTGATATAACAGAGAGAATAGCAGATACCATGACCTTTGATATAACAGAGAATAGCAGATACCATAGCCTTTGATATAACAGAGAATAGCAGATACCATGACCTTTGATATACTGGTAATAGAGAATAGCAGATACCATGGCCTTTGATATAACAGAGAATAGCAGATATCATGGCCTTTGATATAACAGAGAATAGCAGATACCATGGCCTTTGATATAACAGAGAATAGCAGATACCATGGCCTTTGATATACTGGTAATAGAGAATAGCAGATACCACGGCCTTTCATATATAACAGAGAATAGCAGATACCATGGCCTTTGATATAACAGAGAATGGCAGATACCATGGCCTTTGATATACTGGTAATACAGAATAGCAGATACCATGGCCTTTGATATAACAGAGAATAGCAGATACCATGGCCTTTTATATAACAGAGAATAGCAGATACCATGGCCTTTGATATAACAGAGAATAGCAGATATCATGGCCTTTGATATAACAGAGAATAGCAGATATCATGGCCTTTGATATAACAGAGAATAGCAGATACCATGGCCTTTGATATAACAGAGAATAGCAGATACCATGGCCTTTGATATACTGGTAATAGAGAATAGCAGATACCATGGCCTTTGATATAACAGAGAATGGCAGATACCATGGCCTTTGATATAACAGAGAGAATAACAGATACCATGGCCTTTGATATAACAGAGAATAGCAGATACCATGGCCTTTGATATAACAGAGAATAGCAGATACCATGGCCTTTGATATAACAGAGAATAGCAGATACCATGGCCTTTGATATAACAGAGAATAGCAGATATCATGGCCTTTGATATAACAGAGAGAATAGCAGATACCATGGCCTTTTATATAACAGACAATAGCAGATACCATGGCCTTTGATATACTGGTAATAGAGAATAGCAGATACCATGGCCTTTGATATAACAGAGAATAGCAGATATCATGGCCTTTGATGTAACAGAGAGAATAGCAGATGCCATGGCCTTTGATATAACAGAGAGAATAGCAGATACCATGGCCTTTGATATACTGGTAATAGAGAATAGCAGATACCACGGCCTTTCATATATAACAGAGAATAGCAGATACCATGGCCTTTGATATAACAGAGAGAATAGCAGATACCATGGCCTTTGATATAACAGAGAATAGCAGATACCATGGCCTTTGATATAACAGAGAGAATAGCAGATACCATGGCCTTTGATATAACAGAGAATAGCAGATACCATGGCCTTTGATATAACAGAGAGAATAGCAGATACCATGGCCTTTGATATAAATAGAGAATAGCAGATACCATGGCCTTTGATATAACAGAGAATAGCAGATACCATGGCCTTTGATATACTGGTAATAGAGAATAGCAGATACCATGGCCTTTGATATAACAGAGAGAATAGCAGATACCATGGCCTTTGATATAACAGAGAATAGCAGATACCATGGCCTTTGATATACTGGTAATAGAGAATAGCAGATACCATGGCCTTTGATATAACAGAGAATAGCAGATACCATGGCCTTTGATATACTGGTAATAGAGAATAGCAGATACCACGGCCTTTCATATATAACAGAGAATAGCAGATACTATGGCCTTTGATATAACAGAGAATAGCAGATACCATGGCCTTTGATATAACAGAGAATGGCAGATACCATGGCCTTTGATATACTGGTAATACAGAATAGCAGATACCATGGCCTTTGATATAACAGAGAATAGCAGATACCATGGCCTTTTATATAACAGAGAATAACAGATACCATGGCCTTTGATATAACAGAGAATAGCAGATACCATGGCCTTTGATATAACAGAGAATAGCAGATATCATGGCCTTTGATATAACAGAGAATAGCAGATACCATGGCCTTTGATATAACAGAGAATAGCAGATATCATGGCCTTTGATATAACAGAGAATAGCAGATACCATGGCCTTTGATATAACAGAGAATAGCAGATACCATGGCCTTTGATATACTGGTAATAGAGAATAGCAGATACCATGGCCTTTGATATAACAGAGAATGGCAGATATCATGGCCTTTGATATAACAGAGAATAGCAGATATCATGGCCTTTGATATAACAGAGAATAGCAGATATCATGGCCTTTGATATTAACAGAGAATAGCAGATACCATGGCCTTTGATATAACAGAGAATAGCAGATATCATGGCCTTTGATATAACAGAGAATAGCAGATACCATGGCCTTTGATATAACAGAGAATAGCAGATACCATGGCCTTTGATATACTGGTAATAGAGAATAGCAGATACCATGGCCTTTGATATAACAGAGAATGGCAGATACCATGGCCTTTGATATAACACAGAGAATAACAGATACCATGGCCTTTGATATAACAGAGAATAGCAGATACCATGGCCTTTGATATAACAGAGAATAGCAGATACCATGGCCTTTGATTGATATAACAGAGAATAGCAGATACCATGGCCTTTGATATAACAGAGAATAGCAGATATCATGGCCTTTGATATAACAGAGAGAATAGCAGATACCATGGCCTTTTATATAACAGACAATAGCAGATACCATGGCCTTTGATATAACAGAGAATAGCAGATACCATGGCCTTTGATATAACAGAGAGAATAGCAGATACCATGGCCTTTGATATAACAGAGAATAGCAGATACCATGGCCTTTGATATAACAGAGAATAGCAGATACCATGGCCTTTGATATAACAGAGAATAGCAGATACCATGGCCTTTGATATAACAGAGAATAGCAGATACCATGGCCTTTGATATACTGGTAACAGATATAACAGAGAATAGCAGATACCATGGCCTTTGATATAACAGAGAGAATAGCAGATAGCCATGGCCTTTGATATAACAGAGAGAATAGCAGATACCATGGCCTTTGATATAACTGGTACCATAGAGAATAGCAGATACCATGGCCTTTGATATATAACAGAGAATAGCAGATACCATGGCCTTTGATATAACAGAGAATAGCAGATACCATGGCCTTTGATATAACAGAGAATAGCAGATACCATGGCCTTTGATATAACAGAGAATAGCAGATACCATGGCCTTTGATATAACAGAGAGAATAGCAGGCCTTTGAGAGAATACAGAGAGAATAGCAGATACCATGGCCTTTGATATAACAGAGAATAGCAGATACCATGGCCTTTCATATATAATAGAGAATAGCAGATACCATGGCCTTTCATATATAATAGAGAATAACAGATACCATGGCCTTTGATATAACAGAGAATAGCAGATACCATGGCCTTTGATATAACAGAGAGAATAGCAGATACCATGGCCTTTCATATATAATAGAGAATAGCAGATACCATGGCCTTTGATATAACAATAGAGAATAATATAACAGATACCATGGCCTTTGATATAACAGAGAATAGCAGATACCATGGCCTTTCATATATAACAGAGAATAGCAGATGCCATGGCCTTTCATATATAACAGAGAATAGCAGATACCATGGCCTTTGATATAACAGAGAATAGCAGATACCATGGCCTTTGATATAACAGAGAATAGCAGATACCATGGCCTTTGATATAACAGAGAGAATAGCAGATACCATGGCCTTTGATATAACAGAGAATAGCAGATACCATGGCCTTTGATATAACAGAGAATAGCAGATACCATGGCCTTTGATACCATGGCCTTTGATATAACAGAGAATAGCAGATACCATGGCCTTTGATATAACAGAGAATAGCAGATATCATGGCCTTTGATGTAACAGAGAGAATAGCAGATGCCATGGCCTTTGATATAACAGAGAGAATAGCAGATGCCATGGCCTTTGATATAACAGAGAGAATAGCAGATACCATGGCCTTTGATATACTGGTAATAGAGAATAGCAGATACCACGGCCTTTCATATATAACAGAGAATAGCAGATACCATGGCCTTTGATATAACAGAGAGAATAGCAGATACCATGGCCTTTGATATAACAGAGAATAGCAGATACCATGGCCTTTGATATAACAGAGAGAATAGCAGATACCATGGCCTTTGATATAACAGAGAATAGCAGATACCATGGCCTTTCATATATAATAGAGAATAGCAGATACCATGGCCTTTCATATATAATAGAGAATAACAGATACCATGGCCTTTGATATAACAGAGAATAGCAGATACCATGGCCTTTGATATAACAGAGAGAATAGCAGATACCATGGCCTTTCATATATAATAGAGAATAGCAGATACCATGGCCTTTCATATATAATAGAGAATAACAGATACCATGGCCTTTGATATAACAGAGAATAGCAGATACCATGGCCTTTCATATATAACAGAGAATAGCAGATGCCATGGCCTTTCATATATAACAGAGAATAGCAGATACCATGGCCTTTGATATAACAGAGAGAATAAAATACCATGGCCTTTGATATAACAGAGAATAGCAGATACCATGGCCTTTGATATAACAGAGAATAGCAGATACCATGGCCTTTGATATAACAGAGAGAATAGCAGATACCATGGCCTTTGATATAACAGAGAATAGCAGATACCATTTCATATATAACAGGCCTTTTTGATATAACAGAGAATAGCAGATACCATGGCCTTTGATATAACAGAGAATAGAGGCCTTTGAATAAATAGCAGATACAGATACCATGGCCTTTGATATAACAGAGAATAGCAGATACCATGGCCTTTGATATAACAGAGAGAATAGGCAGATACCATGGCCTTTGATATAACAGAGAATATACCATGGCCTTTGATATAACAGAGAATAGCAGATACCATGGCCTTTCATATATAATAGAGAATAGCAGATACAGATACCATGGCCTTTGATATAACAGAGAATAGCAGATACCATGGCCTTTGATATAACATAGCAGATACCATGGCCTTTGATATAACAGAGAATAGCAGATACCATGGCCTTTGATATAACATATATATGGCCTTTGATATAACAGAGAATAGCAGATACCATGGCCTTTGATAGCAGATACCATGGCCTTTGATATAACAGAGAATAGCAGATACCATGGCCTTTGATATAACAGAGAATAGCAGATACCATGGCCTTTGATATAACAGAGAGAATAGCAGATACCATGGCCTTTGATATAACAGAGAATAGCAGATACCATGGCCTTTGATATAACAGAGAGAATAGCAGATACCATGGCCTTTGATATAACAGAGAGAATAGCAGATACCATGGCCTTTGATATAACAGAGAATAGCAGATACCATGGCCTTTGATATAACAGAGAGAATAGCAGATACCATGGCCTTTGATATAACAGAGAATAGCAGATACCATTGCCTTTGATATAACAGCCCATTTGATATACTGGTAATAGAGAATAGCAGATACCATGGCCTTTGATATAACAGAGATAATAGCAGATACCATGGCCTTTGATATAACAGCAAGAATAGCAGATACCATGGCCTTTGATATAACAGAGAATAGCAGATACCATGGCCTTTGATATAACAGAGAGAATAGCAGATACCATGGCCTTTGATATAACAGAGAATAGAGATACCATGGCTAGGACAGGTCTATTTGATTTTTTCATTGGTCAGATACCATGGCCTTTGATAAACAAGTCAGAGAATAGCAGATATGAACTTCATGGCACTTACTGACTGATAGTTCGCATCCTGACCGTGGACAGAATATCACTCACTTGAGATACACTGCCTAGATAATCCTTCTCAGTGGCCTTTGATATACCATCAGGTCATTACCCCACTGAATAGCAGATACCATGGCCTTTGATATAACAGATTCCTTAATTGCTGTTAATGGAAAAATATGTCAGAATTAGAATATAGCATCTTCTCTTGCCCACATTGTTGATGATGTTGCATTAAAAAATCATTTCTTTTTTTCATGCAGGTGGTGGAGCTGGGAGGGATACAGACGCTGGTCGCACTTGGCTCGGTGGACGATGCCAACATTTTGGTTAGTTTATATTTTTGTCCTTGTCTGTCTGTCCATCCATCTGTCCGTCTGTTTGTACATCTGTCCCACATAATGATATAGTTTTTACAATTTGTTTTCTCTAATGCCTCAAGATATTGAGCTGTAGTTTTATATATAGCTTTATCATGTAGTTACAGATCTAGTTTGAGTTTCATGTGGATTTACCCAGTTTTCAGTGTTATGCACAGGTCTTGTTTTGAGTTTCATGTGGATTTACCCAGTTTTCAGTGTTATGCACAGGTCTTGTTTTGAGTTTTATGGGAATTTACCCAGTTTTCAGTGTTATGCACAGGTCTTGTTTTGAGTTTTATGGGAATTTACCCAGTTTTCAGTGTTATGCACAGGTCTTGTTTTGAGTTTTATGGGAATTTACCCAGTTTTCAGTGTTATGCACATGTCTTGTTTTGAGTTTCATGTGGATTTACCCAGTTTTCAGTGTTATGCACAGGTCTTGTTTTGAGTTTCATGTGGATTTACCCAGTTTTCAGTGTTATGCACAGGTCTTGTTTTGAGTTTTATGGGAATTTATTCGAGGGTCATAACTGTCAAAATAGAATTTATCAATTTTGGGGGGGACAAAGTTATGTATTACTATAGCAGTACTCACAGAATGCTTGTGTTTGATTTATTTCACACCATGACATTAAATATCCATCCATTCATTCATTCATTCATTCATTCATTCATTCATTCATTCATTCATTCGTCTTGTATATTATAACAAAGGCTGCACTACTTGTGTGCTGTCCTGACTATGAGAAGGTGTGTTGAAAAGATCCCTAGCAGCTATTTAATAGGTTATAGAATGCATACTTGAGGTGCAATGGGGCATAAGATCGATCCACTTGCCTAGTGGTAGAATAGACATTTGAGATGCGACTGGTCTTAGGATCAGTTCCATTTGGGGTTTTTTTCATTCTAGCCATAAAATATACACTGCTACTAAAATGGCAAGAATAGTCTATATGAGACTGTGTGTAGTCTCGCTCTCTCATTCTGTGTCTGCCTGTCTGTCTCTCTCTGTCTTTCTTTCTGTCTGTCTCTGTCTGTCTCTCTCTCTCTCTCTCTCTCTCTCTCTCTCTCTCTCTCTCTCTCTCTCTCTCTCTCTCTTCCTTCCTCATTCTCTCATTATTTCTTTATCTTATTCTCTCTTGCGTCCTCTCTCATCTTCTCTCATTTTACCTCATTCTGTCTCTCTTTGTCTCTCTTTCTCATTCTCTCTTTTTCTCTCATTCTCGTTCTCTCATTTTTCTGTCTCTCTCTCTCTCTCTTTCCTATCCTCTCTCTCTCCCTCCCTCCCTCCCCCTCTCTCTCTCTCTCTCTCTCTCTCTCTCTCTCTCTCTCTCTCTCTCTCTCTCTCTCTCTCTCTCTCTCTCTCTCTCTCTCTCTCTCTCTCTCTCTCTCACACACACACACATACACACACATATCTTACTATCTTTAAAAACAATTTACTTTACTGCTTCTCCTAACGTTGACTGTATTTACTCATATTTCCTTCTTTCTTTCAGAGACCGGTTCTGGATGGTCTACACACACTGTCTACCCACCAGCCACTGCACCATGTCCTGGCCGAGTCTGGAGCTATCAAGACAGTCTGCAGGTGAGATGTACTGTGTTGTGTCACACTAACAAACTTACAGTAGAGACTAACACGCATACAGGGGTAGATCCACAAACTGTTTTGGGAGGGGGAAAAGGTATATAGACAGTAAAAAGGGCAACCCAGTGAAATTTTTAGAAAGCCAGAATAAAGAGGCACTTGAATATATTTAGAGGGAGATGGGTCCCCTGCCCCAACCCCCCCCCCCCAACCCCCCTGGATTAGCCTCTGTCATAAATAAATATATCACCAACAGGTGAAATCTACAGTGAAACCTCTCTAAACCGGACCCTCTGTAAACAGGAATTCCTTCAAAACCGGACATTTTTTCACGGTCCTTTTTAAAAAATCATTAAAGAACTTAACCTCTCTAAACTGGATACATCTTAAAACTGGACATTTTACTTGGTCTCTAGGGTGTCCGGTTTAGAGGGGTTTCACTGTATTATTAACTGTTATGGTTTTAGGATGGATGGTAATGGTTATTTAAAGAGTTTGTGTTAGATCTTCATCCCACATACCAGTATTCCATTGTATACTCACTCTGGGTGGAAGTGAATACTAATTTATCCTATAACTTACCCATGATATCCATGTCATAAACCCATGTGGTATTTTATTAAACCGGTTAATAATGGTATGCAGATTTACAAGGTCTCTAGGTAATGTGTTGCTGTGGATGGGTCATTTGCTTACAAGTCAACAAGACCCATGTACCCGAGCATAAGGTTTTCAAAGATTTGTTTAAAATGTGTGACGTCAAACTAATCTGTGCTAATCGTGATGACGTCATATTATCGATGGAGGCGACTTCAGTACTGTGATTTACTAAAACATTAATTAGAATGTTATTTTAGAAGTGTTATAGGATAAATAGAATTCGCTACTCGTGTTTTTTAATATGTAAAATATAAACCTCGTCTAGTTAATCGGTATTTGTCTCGGCAGAGCCTTGACAGATACTGATTAACATAGACTCGGTTGATATTTTACATATTAAAAAATACTCGTGACGAATCCTCTATATATACTTATGGGAAATAAGTTCCTGTGCACCGTATAAGATGGTCTCAAACCACTGTAAAGTTTGTAAATGGTACACACTATAATTGTGCAAATCATGTCAAAATGTTTACGAATGACCAATAAATAATTTCTTGAAAACAAGTTTATTTTTTTCTTCTGTACCGTTAAATATTTCCGCTATATGCACAGGAACTGTTTTTCCATGAGTTTACATAAACTCAAACGTATACCAACCTCCATATCAATGGCTTGCACACTGTGCAATTCATCCGATTGTTTGGGCATCACCAGAAATGTTTTGAAAGGGACCAATTCAGAAATGAACATCTACAAGTACCTACACTTTAAAAAAATTTTTTTTTAAAATTACATTGTTCAAAACAATAACTACAAAAAATTAACAATTGTACCTTCTGAAAATATCCCTCTTCACTGATGTATCTGAGCTATACATAGAGGATAATAAACGAGTTACCAGTTATCAAATTTATGTCCCGAGTGAAATCATTTTTACTTATCACGAGCTTTAGCGAGTGACAAGTGAAAATTATTTCACGAGAGACATAAATTTGATAATAACAGGTACCGAGTGTGTTATTCTATTTATTGATTCAGCTGTTTTTTCTTTTTAAAAGCTTTATTTTTGACACACATGCACGTACATGTGTAGAAACCATGTAAACCACATTACACACTGTTCTGAGTATTGCTATAACTTCGTATTTTAATCACGTTCAAAAACAAAAGTTCTCTTTATTCTGCTAAAAACAAATCTATAATGAATTGCATTAAAATGACATTTTGTTACAAATTTTAAATTGAAAACAAAGAGTCATAAACACAAATTCTTTAAACTAAATGACGTCATTTTTTTGTTTGCCAAATCGTGATGACGTCATTTTTAGTACCGACAAGGTGATTGGTTTGTAAGCGTCAGATCATCCAATAGTATTGTTCGTTAAACCAATGCAGAATATTTCCCATTAAGAAAATATGGAAAATATTTTCCCTGTTATGAGTGACTGCTGGGGTAATAAATGTTTGACAGCATTTCATTTTATTTTAACTTATTTTTGCGCTTGAGATCAATTAAGATTTGAACACACTAGCATTGAACAAACATGCACCAAAATTTAATATGAACTGTGTTAAAACCACACTGACAAATGAGGAGTAGGTTTGAACAAAGCAGGACTGGACGAGTCAACTACTCGCGAACAAGATTCGGCAATAAAGTATAAATCTAGCTTTACACTTAGCTATTGAGTCATTAAAAGGACCACTGTCGGTGGGAGCTAGAACTAGGGTGCAACTCGGTAAGCTACCAACCAGTCTTTAGTCTGATGGCTTAGTCACTACCCCTCTGATGCCAGTTACTGTATCTCTGTTGTGTACATCTTTTTTTTATCTGGGTCTGCTTATATTCAATTAAATGGACATTCCTGAGTTTGCTGCAATTTTTAAGATGTTATTGACTAATAGAGACTTTTTAACAATTGTAATTACATATCAAATATATTTTTCTGCATAAAATATTAGTGGTTGGATATTAAACATGTTTCTGATCGTTCTAATATTTGTACTAGGTTAATTTTGAGTCAAAAGGTAACCAATGAATAATTATTGGCATGTAACGTCATAATGAATAAAGATAAAATTCATATTAAAAGATAAAAACATATTAATTTAATAAGTTTTAAACCCATACCATCGCAAATAATATTTTTGGAGAGAAAACTTCACATTAAATTTTTGTTATTTAAATCTTTACAAATTACCATCAAACTGCATAGGTTAAATCTTCTTTTCTGATACAATGTATATGTTTTACGGCAATTGATGGAAAATCCAAGGTAATCTGAACAACAAAACCGTAATACATGATCAGGGCACAATGCAGAGTCAAATAAGTATTTGGCCAAATAGTGGATGATTCCATGGATCTCTTAATTTTATTAATGACTCATATATAGGAGGACAGCCACTGGTGGAAATCCTTTACTTGCATCACCACTTATTTCAGGCTTGTTGCATTACCACAAAGAGGACTGCCACTCCCATACTTGTTTGCTAAAGCACGGTCAGTTCTACTTTTAGCATCTTTGTAGGCCATTATGTTATGCTGTATACTTTGGCTGTTCTAGCATTTTGTATTCACCCTTGTATTAAAAATGAGTTTTAATCTGTATATAATTTAATGGTATTTTCTAAAGAAACATTTTTATTTATAATGAATTTCAGTTGGTATGGGTTTAAAACTTAATAACATGTTTTTATATGAATTTTAACTTTATTAATTTATTTATTATCAGTTATCTTTTGACGCAGACAGACTATATATGGTTATTATTTAACAAAGAACATTCTAGTTTTGAATTTGGCTTTGCAGTTAAATTTCAATGTGATAATTGGAGGGCTAGTTGAATTTAAGAAGGGCCAGTAAGATTTTTCTTCGACTGGTCGTGCTGGCAACTATGGTTTTCATGTTAATTTTCAACCCTGATCTTCTATATATTTTTTCATTTATATCTCCTGTATGTGTATGTTATATCTGCTGTGTTATATCTCCTGTATGTTTATGTTATATATCTGCTGTGTAATATCTTCTGTATGTTTATGTTATATATCTGCTGTGTAATATCTCCTGTATGTTTATGTTATATATCTGCTGTGTAATATCTCCTGTATGTTTATGTTATATATCTGCTGTGTTATATCTCCTGTATGTTTATGTTATATATCTGCTGTGTTATATCTCCTGTATGTTTATGTTATATATCTGCTGTGTAACTGCTTGTGTCTGCTAACACGGACTAATCGCTGTAACGGGTATGGTAAGTATACTTGAGGCAGTTATGCATGCAACTGCGAGTAATTGGAGTCAGTTGTCTTTCCAGTATTCTAGGGAAGGTGACGGAGTCGCAGGAACAACTGCTCATTGATGGAATCAGCTCCCTCAGGATATTCTGCAAGTCAGCCGACCTCAAAACAAAAGGTGAGAAGAACCACCTTGGCGCAGCACATCTGTTCAGAACAGCAGAAAATACATGTACAGTCAGACCTTGTTACAACGACCACATTCATCCCTGGGTCACTTTGTCGTTATATCGAAATTGCCATTACAAAAATTTGCTTTATTTAACAACATCACTAGAGCACATTGATTTTTTAATCATTGGCTATTGGATGTCAATAGTAAGGGATATTTTATATGCACCATCCCACAGACAGGATAGCACATACCACATCATTTAATATACCAGTCGTTGTGCACTGGCTGTAATGAGAAATAGCCCTTTGGGCCCAATGATGGGGATGGCTCACAGACCGTTATTAAATATTAAGTATATTATTATTAATTATGGCGCATTTGCTGTCAATCTAATCGATTGGTACCTACTTTGTTTACAAAATGTCATAAAACTAGTAGACTTGATTAATCCTTTAATTGAATATATCCTTTAAATTGAATATATCCTTTAATTGAATGAGACTAAAGACTTATTTTTAAAAGCAATGCACGTCTACAGATTTAGCCAACATCATGAATTCGGACATCATGTGACACTGTTGGCTGGCAATGAAATCAAGGATGACAAACGGCTGTGTGTACTGCCAACGTGCTACAGCATCTGTGATTATGTAATGTCGTTGTAAAGAGGTGTTTTGAGACGTCGGATGTACGTTTGTTCCCAATTTGCTCTGTCGGTGTCGGAAGGTGTGAATTCCAGTGTAATGAACAGAATAACATTGATGTACGTTCTTTCCCAACAATTTGTGGTCGGATGGTGTAAATGTCATAGTAATGACGGTCATTTTAACAAGGTCTGTCTGTACATGCTTTTTTTTTAAGTACATAAATTAAGTTCTGGTGATCCCGAAGTTCAAGACTTTTAATTTTAGACTGTAACAATTCACAGTCTAAGGTCAACAACAGACATTGTCCGCATCCTTGGTTTGGCTTCATATACAATAAATATAACATATTCAACAGTCATTTTCGACAGCTGGTTTCCTTCAATGGTCATTTTGTTTATATGATATATTTGACAAAATGTCCTTTTTATTTTGTTTGAAATTATGAAGAAAAAAAAAATACTGACCTGTAAACAGCTTGTCTGCTCAATATAGAACTTGAAACAATTTTGACAGGGGTCAAGTTAAGTAGACTGATTTTTATTTTAATGTGATGAAGCATTGTAATAATATAGGTAATTTTGAATTTGAATGATGTCACTTTCATCTCCTTACAATAACAATAAACTGGGTGCATGACGTTTCCATTTTCAGAACACTTAAAAATTCCATTGCAAAATTGCTATTGCAAATATTTTGTGTGAAAATTACTAGCACACCTGACTGTATTTGGAAGAAAATCTTGTAATTAAATTTGTTTTACTATTTACAAAAATATGGATTTAAAGTGAAATTACAGTAAGATATGTAATATTTGTTATGTACGAAGCCAAAACATTGGTACATAGAGAATAATACATGAGTGGCCGTTAGATACCATTTATCTCTCAACGAGTTGTTTTAAAATGTATCTTTTAAAACAATGAGGTGTGAGATAAATGGTATCTAACGGATACAAATATATTATTCTATTTCTTACATATCCTCCAAAACAATTTTAACATCTTTTATGACTAAAAGTTATTTACAGCCGTTGCACTTGTAGCTAACGTACGCGTCACAGATCCATGATTGTCAGGTTAACTATACGTCATAATGTAATCAATTTCCATCGTGTAGTTTTTCATTGGATGTATGGCAGTGGTGACCTGGTCATCACCTAGGAGCAGCCAGTCATATGTCTTGAAATTGTTATTGTTAACACATGTATATGTGCAAACAACCATGTGTTATCAGAAATAACGCATGGTGTTCTCACCAGCGGGTGTGTAAGAAAAACAGTTACTGTGTCAACCTTAATTGACACGCTAACAGAACAACAGTTTGTGTGATATGCTGTGCCTTGTATCTACATGTATTTTGTTACTGATCCCTCTGATATTTTTCAGCACTGAGTGATGGCGCGCTAAGGCCGATTCTGAAACTGTGCACATACCAAAGTGAGGCCATCGCACTGCTAGCTCTCAGCACTCTCAGCCTCATTGTCGAACATCCAGATACCCATGATGCAATAGTGGACAACGCATTGAAGGCTCTTCCCAGGATCCTCGCACTCACAATGTCGTCAGACGAACAGGTTTGTGTAAAATCTTTTCCCCAAATAAACTGATTGTATATTTATACTGTACATCTAATAGACTCAACAAAATAAACTGGTTGTGTATTGATACTGTACATGTAAGATACTCAACAAAATTAATCAAGGGCATGTAGATATTTTCGACATTTCTATTTAAATAATTATGATAAAAAAAAACATTCCTTCTTCCATTGCAAGGTATCAACATTGTGGAATACAGTCAAGTACCGTTATGTCGAACTTGCTTGAGTCGATATTATTGTTTGTGTCGATATGACTGGCTGGTCCCGGCCAAAACGTGTATTAACCATCATGGTTTTGTCTCGGTTGAGTCAATATTAACGTTTGTGTTGATATATTTTTGGGTTCCAACTTATACTTTTACATGAAAAAAGGTCTGTATGTGTCAATATTTATATTATGCGTTAAAATAAATAAAATATTTTAAAACGTAGATATGAATTGCGTAATATGAAAACAATGCTAAACAGTTATTGTGAGCATGTAACCAACAATAAAAACAATTGCTGATCGACTTTTGACTGTAAACAGATATCCTTTGTAATTACTGTAAAACTTAAAGAAAATGCTAGCAGACACGGCCGATTATTACAGAATGCAACTAGTCACGTGACTTGTAACTGAGAAATTACAGATTGGTAAAAGTAGGATTATTTTGTCACAGCAGCTTAATTAGTTCTTAATTAACAAAGAAGGCGGCAATCTTGTGGTTTCATCAGTGACAATTAAGAGAATTGACAATTGGTGTAATTGTATTTTGTAATTGAAACTTTCTTCTAAATTCAGATTGTGCTAACAATGATTTTAATTCGACAGTTTGTAGAAAATATAAAAGATAATTAACTTTGTTCACCACAAGCAGAGGTATGATTGATTGATTTGTTGATTGACAATTTGCACTGGCTAAAATAATTAGTATTATTCGATAAAAATAAATTTACATATCATACTTAAATATTAGAGCTGGGCGGTATACCGTATATACCATTCGGTATCGGTATCATGTCAGTACCAATTTACCGTACTGAGCAAATATCAAAATACCGAAATTTCAGTACTGAAAAATGATTCCCACCATTTAGTAAAACACTAACAATATATTTGACAAACACAAAATAGTTGAAAAGAAGAGAGATGAGGGTCTTGCATATGGAATTCAATTTTATATAGATGAAATTAGAGGGTGAGACTTAACCCAGGCATGCATTTAAAGCCGAGTCTACCAAAAATACCACTCAGTACCGGTATTGGTATTGTATTAATACCGAATACCATACTGATACCGAGGTAAATCAGTCCAAAAATACCAATGCCGATACAGAACCTGAAATTTTAATACAATTTTTTTTACAGATTTGACTGAATGTTTGAGTCGATATTTGGTTTAATCAGTATTTTTATATGGTCCCCAAGATATCGACACAATGGTGCTCGACTGTATTCTTAAACTTAATGAGTTAAACTACAATCTAGAGTGGAATAGAACTAAATTACAAGTATCGTTACAAACCAACATGTAATGAATCCTAGCTGAATGTATATTTAAGTAGTTTTCATAATGGCACAAATACCTGACCAAGTGTAAAATTTTTGCATGATTAATGGGTCAAATATTACTGGAATGATGTTTAGAAGCTCAAAACTTACTAAAATAATATGACATTCGTGAAGAATTACTGATTAGATTAGCGGCCCTTAATACATTTTGTTGAGTCTAGATAAATCAACGTAATCTGAGTGGATTTGAATCGGGGGGGGGGGGGGGCTCTCTGTATGTCGATAAGTTGTCAAAACATAAAGCAGTAAACAACTGGTTGTATATTTATACTGTACATGTAGAATACTCAACAAAATTAACCAAGAGCCAGTAGATATTTTTGGCTTTTTTATTTAAATAATTATGGTAAGAACAAAACACTGCTTCTTTCGTTGCAAGGTGTCAACATTGTGGAATATTCTTAAACTTAATGATTTAAATTATACTCTACAGTGGAATAGTTTAAAAGTTTGTTTTGTTTAACAACACCACTAGAGCACAGTGATTTATTAATCATTGGCTATTGGATGTCAAACATTTGGTAATTTTGACATAGTCTTAGGGAGGAAATCTGCTACATTTTTCCATTAATAGCAGATGATATTTTATATGCATCATCCCACAGACAGGATAGCACATACCACAGTGTTTGATATACCAGTCATGGTGCACTGACTGGAGCGAGAAATAGCCCAATGGGCCCACCAATGGGGATTGATCCTAAACCGACCGTGCATCAAGCAAGCACTTTACCACTGGGCTATGTCCTGCCTCGAATTTGTACAAGTTGAGTGCTCTACCAACTGAGGTAATAGGGAAATTCCCAGTTAGATACTGCCTCTAATGCTAGTCTCAAACTACCAGCACAAAGTTGGTCAGTGACTGTCCAGTTGCTAGTCTGAGCGCTCTCACAACTCGATTCTCATTGTGTAACCATTAGTTGTTAATCTGAGCACACCCGTTGAGAGTTACAACACAACCATTGAGTTGACCAACATCGTCGTAACAGTTGACAGTCTGATCCTAGCATAAGACTACATGTCAGAATGTGCAACATCCAATAGCCAATGTTTAGTAAATCAATGTGCTCTACTAGAAGTGTAGCTAAACAAAACAAACTATAACTTAAAGATTCTTTGTCATATTACAAACTCAGATTAACTAATAAACTATTTACTCATTTTTTTATTAATTAATTATAATTAATTATTTAGGAGATAGCCATATGGAGTGTTTAGATTTGCTGGTGTTATTGTCTATTTGATCCCTCAAATGTCATGTTTGACCGAAGGCGTTGGCCTGAGGTCAAAAATGAAATATTTGTGGGCATCAAATACTGAAATAGACAATAACACCTGCAAATCTAAAAACTCCATATGATTATGTCCATTGTAAACTGAATTGTTTTTCTACGGAACTAACTGTATATTTGATATTTCTTGAAAAAATACCTGGCTACAATCAAACTGTAGACCCTTGAATCGTTACCCTCGCCTGTTCCAATTGCTAATGATGTCACTTTATAATGACGTCATTAGATTTCCGGGTGTTATTCCCAGAAAAAGAATGTAATTAACCAGTCACAATACAGAACGCACTCGCCATCAGTTTACAATTAGTATTAATGTGAGTAGTATTTTATGAGTTAAACCAAAGTTTTGCAAATGTCTGGATTCATGTGCTCATTCATTGATATTATTTTATATTCACAGACACAGGAAGTGGCTCTTAAAACATTGGCCTACTTGTCGTGTGGTTCCACTTGGCACAGACATCGTATTGTACAGGTACGCTCCTCAGCCGATACAGTCAAACCTTGTAAAGCGGCCATCTCTTTTATCCAGTCACCTGTCTTATGAAGACACTTTTTTTAATCCCCTACTGGCCTACCGGTCCAACCAGAGGGGACTATAGGTTTCATGTCCCTCTGTCCTTCTGTCGTTCCATCATTGTTTTCTGGACTTTGTTTTCCACAATGTCTCAAGATATTGCATTGATATTTTATATATAGGTTTATCATGCAGATGTGCAGATCTAATGTGGCTTTCATGGGGGATTTAACCATTTTTCACAGAGATATGGCCAACTCAGTTATGACTTCATGGAAATTTATTCAAGGGCCATATTTGGCAGAGTTATGTCTCTGGAACTTAGGAGATTTAGTGGGCCCAGTAGGGGACATTATTGCTTTAGCAGTACTCTCTAGAATGCTGGTTTTCTCGCAAATTTCATCTAATATGGCCATAATTAAATAAATCTTAGATTTTCATTCCTGCCCTTTACATGTAAATATATATGATGCTTGATGTGTGGTATTCCCAATGTCATGAAAATATAAAATGAAAAATAAAATCCCCCAGACCCATTGAAAACTAAATTTAGATGTCAATCTTGCATTTCTTAGTCTGTCTGTACCAATCAATTGCAGTTTTGTAGACTTTGTTTGGTCAATATCTCAAGATGCTAAGCTCAAATGTTATATATAGCTTTATCATGTACTGTCACAGATTAAGTTTGCCTTTCATGGCAATTTAGTTATTGTCCTTGAACTTAGGAGAAACGAAAAAAAATTTCAGGTGGACTTTGTTTTTCACAATACCTCAAGATATTGAGCTGACATTTTGTGTATAGCTTTACTGTGTATGTACTGTTACAGATCAAGTTTGACTTTCATGGTAATTTACCTATTTTTCACAAAATTATGGCCCTTGAACTTAGGAGATATGCAAATTTGTTGGGCCTGGTAGCAGTACTCGCAGAATTCTTGTTTTATTGTTATGGCCTGTAGCACAAACTTTCTGTGGAGGCTGCTAACACATGTTTAATTGTACACATGCATGCATGGATGGATGGATACATGCATGTCAAAGACAGTAGGATGTGCTATCCTGTCTGTGGTAAGTACACGTATGCTTATAAAAAAACTCATTTCTACTACTAGATCTATATCTAAAGGTGCAGGGGTGTTAAACATCAATTCTCTTCAATCTGTATCAATAACGCATTCAGAAATACAGTGAAACCCTCAAAACTGGACCCCTAAATTAGTGGAATTCCCTAAAAACTGAAAATGTTTTATTGTCCCTTTTTAAATATAAGTACACGACATAACCTCTCTAAACCAGACATCCCTTAAAACTGGACTATTTACTTTGTCCTGTTGATGTCCAGTTTAAAGGGGTTTTGCTATATTTACAGTTTTGCCTAAACACCCCATAATATATAAACAAATAAAGTGTGGTGTTGTTTCTTTGTATCTGTTATATAAATATAATTACACGAAGCTTAAGAAAAAATTTGAGAGCATTTGCTGTTAGTGTTTTGAATTTATGAGCATACATGTTTATGTGAAATTTTATAGGTTTCACTGTCTTATTTACATTTTCACAACTTGTGAATTAAATTTAACAACATGATATAGAAAGTAAATAAAACACAGCAATGCTTCATTGTAATTCTAGTATTGTACATACCAAGTTTGATCAAGATTGCCCCAATATTGTTTTGTGTTATGTTAATTTGAATAAACTGGATGACTTTCTGCAAAACAAAATATAATAGAGTTGCCCTTTCCTTAACATTCCATTGGGTTTTTTCCTGTTCCAACTGGTGTCACATGTCTGGTATATCAAAGGCCATGGTGTGTTCTGTCCTGTCTGTGGGAAAGTGCATACAAAAGATCTCTTGCTAGTGAAGAAAAATATAACTCCTTTTTTTTTTTTCTAAGACTATGTGTAAAAAATAATCATGTTTGACATCTAATGGTCAATGATAACTAAATCAATGTGCTCTAGTGGTATCATTAAACAAAACAAACTTTAAATTCCAACAGATTCCCAAACACTAGACAGTGATATCTTCAGTACTATTAATATTATATACTGATGGAAAGAAATAAGGGAACACATCAAATTGTAGACTTTAATTCACTACTAGCGTAATAATGTCTGTATTTCATACCAAGTTGTAATGTGGGATTGAATGTCTGTAGTCTGTAGTGTTGAATGTGCTGCCTACCGTATATGTTCCCAGTCAACTTCTGACAATATGAATTGATTTTTTATGCAGTCATTATATCTTGTTGCTATCTGTGTGATCCTTTATTTCTTTCTATCAGTATATCTTGTTTTCTGCAGGAGGACTTCTCATCTGGAGATTGTCTTCAAAACGCTCTTCAGCGACAGTCAAGAAACCCCCAGATTATGTGCAACACAGCCTGTCTGGTGGCCAACCTGGCTACTAACACTGATGATCAGGTCAGTGCTTTTCAGATACAGGAGGAAATAACATAAAACATTGCATTTCAAATAACATACCTGGTAAAAGAAAACATACTGAAGTAGTAGCATTGGAAAGGGACTTACTTAATTATATATTACACATGTAAACAGCTAAAGTGTTTGTGTAGTAGCATTGGAAAGGGACTTATTTAATTATATATTACACATGTAAACAGCTAAAGTGTTTGTGTAGTAGCATTGGAAAGGGACTTATTTAATTATATATTACACATGTAAACAGCTAAAGTGTTTGTGTAGTAGCATTGGAAAGGGACTTATTTAATTATATATTACACATGTAAACAGCTAAAGTGTTTGTGTAGTAGCATTGGAAAGGGACTTATTTAATTATATTTTACACATGTAAACAGCTTACCGGTAAGTGTTTGTGTAGTAGCATTGGAAAGGGACTTATTTAATTATATATTACACATGTAAACAGCTTACCGGTAAGTGTTTGTGTAGTAGCATTGGAAAGGGACTTATTTAATTATATTTTACACATGTAAACAGCTTACCGGTAAGTGTTTGTGTAGTAGCATTGGAAAGGGACTTATTTAATTATATATTACACATGTAAACAGCTAAAGTGTTTGTGTAGTAGCATTGGAAAGGGACTTATTTAATTATATATTACACATGTAAACAGCTAAAGTGTTTGTGTAGTAGCATTGGAAAGGGACTTGCTTAATTATATTTTACACATGTAAACAGCTAAAGTGTTTGTGTAGTAGCATTGGAAAGGGACTTATTTAATTATATTTTACACATGTAAACAGCTAAAGTGTTTGTGTAGTAGCATTGGAAAGGGACTTCTTTAATTATATATTACACATGTAAACAGCTAAAGTGTTTGTGTAGTAGCATCATCGTTTTAAATGATTGACAACAACATCAATATTTCGGGTCAAATGACTCTTTAATGGCTGATAATAGTTTCCATGTTTTTCACCCTGTAACAATATAATTAAAATACAATATAACAATACATACATTATGCATATATAAATCTCAGGATACACAATACATAATATTCCATCATTTAAATTATAGTATTTAACATGACATGACATATAAAAGTAGATTCCAGTGGTTATTCCCTCTATGGTGGTCTCCCCGATGATACCCTTTCTTCCATCAGTGTCATAGTGATGATATAGCCACCTCCACCAGTCTTCTTTTTCGGCTTTTTTTCATCGCTGTACTTTGTTATTAATCACAGATGACCAATCACGTCATTTGCAACAAATTTTGTTCAAGGTGCGCCTCACTGATGATACAGCATTAACACTAGCGGTCTCTGAAACCCACGCAGATTTCTTGTTATTGTTTGTTGTACAGTCACTGAAATTGGCATGAATAGTATGTTGATGAACACCAACAGCATCCACCAATGCTTCTAGTTCCTGCAAATTAAATTTTGGCCGTTATTTTGGACCGTGTTTGTGTTGCTCAGCCATGCTTTTTGACTTAATGCATTAGTTTATTGAAATCACATACAGCCAAACTTGGATAACTCAATTTTGAAGGGAACGAGGAAATAGTTCAAGTTTGAGTTTTTTAAATTATTATATAAGAGTTCAAATTTGAAACTGTATTGCAGTTGGTTGATTTCGCTTAATATTGTAAGAAGTGTGCGCTTTTTGTTGCCTACCTCTGAACTCTAAAAACTATGCATCCCCATTTGAAAGGTGAATTAATATTATCACTGTCACCCCATCCCATCCCATCCCACCCCATCCCACCCCATCCCATCCCATCCCATCCCACCCCATCCCATCCCATCCCACCCCACCCCACCCCACCCCATCCCACCCCATCCCACCCCATTCCATCCCATCCCATCCCATCCCACCCCACCCCACCCCATCCCACCCCACCCCACCCCATCCCATCCCATCCCATCCCATCCCACCCTACCCACCCCACCCCAGTTGTTGACATCTTCGACGCTGTGGTATATTCATTTTGCATATATTGTAAAAGCAAGTAAATAACAAAATAAAAAAGATAACCCTGATGAATTTGAAATACATGTATATTGACAGTAAAAAACCCACAAAAAAAGAAGGCATTTACATACATATATAAATAACAGAAAGTAAATGATATAATTAACATTGACATATTTTACAGATGTCAAAACATGGTGGAAAGTAACTAACAAATAAAACACTGAATGCCAAATAACACACTAAGTACATTTGTTTTACACACAATTATTTACGCTTCGTACCTCTACTTTCTTTTTCCAATTTGGCCACCCATTTCTGGGCCTTACACAAGATTGCTTGGATGACAAGAAAGCAGAATTTTTTAAAACCAACCTGGCTATTCCCACATTGCCGGGTCCTTCCCCAGATTGCTCGATCTGTGATGTATCAATTTTTAACATAACTAAATGACTGGTAATTGACAAACATTAACTGATACAGAAAATGAAAATCTAAAGCTAAAAACAAACAGCGCTAACAATTATTACAAATGCTCTCTGAAGTTAACCAGACTGTGTCTGTAATTATTATGTAGCGATGCTCTCCACCACATGTGAACACCGACCACCAAACACAGGATCATTTCGTTCTGCTAAGTCGGCAATCTATTATTCTGTAATGATCACCTTAATCCTTGACGGCCAAGACCACATGAAATAGGTGCGCTTCGCTTGATTGACATGATTGACAATACATTCATCTTTAAAATACTATCGGCAATGGCAGTTTGATCAATCCACACACGTCAAGTTTTGGAGGTGCATACTCTATTAAATCTTTATGGCAGGACTAAAGAATTAGGTCGAGAGATCGAGTTTATGAGTTTTCAAAGTTTGAGTTTTCGAAGGCAGTTAATACTATACTGAACAAAAAAGAAAACTTACAATTTGTACATATAGTATTTGTTGTGTTAAAGAATTCATTGTGTAATGAAATTATATAGTTAGTATTAGCCTTGAGCTGTATTATCAGGATTCATGAATTTTATCGATTATTTTTGCACTGTTAATCGTCGACAACATGAAATTCAGTTTGCACGTGCATGCATGGTTCGACATGTCCCGTGTATTATTCGGTCAATTTGTTTTACTTGTCTTACTGACATTGTTGTCAAGTGAACGAAAACGCTTCAAAATTTGTAAAAAAATTAACGTTTTTTACATTGTAGCATTTTTAGTATGCCAAGAATACCCAATAATTTACGCGAACGGGCGATTGGCATGCTTGATGCTGGCATGTCGACAGAAGATGTTGCAAGGCATGTTGGGAGTTCTAGTCGAGCGATACGAAAGCTTCGCGTAAGATTTCGAACGACAGGAAGCACCAACGACTTGCCACGTCGTGGACGTCCGCGTGTTACAACATTTGGTCAAGACCACTATATCATGAACACGCATTTGCGCAATCGATTCCAAACTGCCACTACTACTGCTGCTAACACACCTGGGCTTCATAATAACCGAATCAGTGGGCAAACTGTTCGTAATCGTCTGCGGGAGAACGGTTTACATGCACGACGTCCTTACGTCAGATGTGTTTTAACGCAACGTCTTCAACTAAAAACGTCTTAATTGGGCACGTGTACATGCTCGTTGGATACAGCAATGCTTGAATACCGTTCTTTTTTCGGATGAATCCAGATTTTCTTTACAACGTGGTGATGGCAGGGTGCGCGTCTACCATAGGAGAAATGAATGCTATGCTGACTGTTGTGTTCTTGAACGAGATCGTTTCGGGGGTGGGGGTTCTGTCATGGTCTGGGCAGCCATTGCCCATGGTTATCGTTCACCACTAGTCGTCATTGATGGCAATTTAAATGCTCAATGTTACTGCGATGACATTCTCGCTCATCACGTCATTCCTCTGTTCCATAACAACGCCAACATCTCGATTTTTCAGCATGATAATGCCACCTCTCATACAGCTAGAGACACTGTAAATTTTCTTAGGACAAATAACATTGATTTCATTGATGACTGGCCCGCTAAAAGTCCTGATCTCAACCCCATCAAGCATGTCTGGGATAGTCTGGACAGACGATTGAGGCATCGTCCCAACCTACCCGCTAACGTCAACGAACTTCGTTAAGCGCTCATTCAGGAATGGAACAATATTCCACAGGCAGATATCAACACTTTAGTCAATTCTATGCGCCTGCGATGCACTGCAGTGGTCAATTCAAGAGGTGGTCATACCCGTTATTAAGTGGGTGTGGGTTTTTTTAACCCTTACCACACTTGGTCAAAATTTCTCCCAGTTTCTCTTAACCTATGGCCATGATTTTTGTACCAAACGATGCATCATGGAACACTCTTTAAACGCATATATAACAATTATTCCCCCGGTTTGTTTTCATCAAGTTATGTTCAAGCCAAGTTAGCGGAAGTTTCTTATTTTGTTCAGTATAGTTTGTATAGCAGTTTGGCTGGGACCGTCACTTCAGATCGAGAGATCAAAGTTTTCGAGAGATCGAAGGTGGAGTTATCGAAATTTGACTGTATGTGTGCATGCACTGCACAAATGTACCTTACACATGTATAGTATAACGACACAATGATTTCCTTTGTTATGATACCATAACGACAGTCAAACAACTCTTTTGGCTAACTGTCTGTATGTTGTGGTTCACGCCATTTTACAAAGTTGTTAAGGCCTAACGACCGACATCTTAGGGAATATAGACCCAGGACTGATGTTATCTGAAAATGTCTTTGACTGGCCAGAGGTGGATCTAGGGGGGTGGGGGGGGTCCCCCTCCCAAATTTTACAACAGTTATAATTATAATTTTATTTTATATTAATTTTCATCCGCCTCCAAAACTCCTCCAAAGTTCTCTTGGCATTCCGCCTCATGTCATTGGGCCCCCCCCCCCCCCCCCCCCCCAAAAAAATGGATTTTCTGGATCCGCCACTGCTGGCCAAAGCTGTATATTTCTCCATCCCTGTACAGTATTTGTTGTGTTATGATTGCAGACCAGTCTTCAGCCACTGATGAGTTGCCTGTGTGAAACACTCAAGTCAGGAGTCACCCACGCAGATTTACTCTGTCACATCAGTCGGGGAATAGCCAACTTTGCCAAGTTCAAGCAGAATGCCAACATCCTGGTAAGTGAAAAATAAAAACTTGATATTGTTTTCGATGCAAATTTTTTTTAAAGTAACACTAAAGCTGGCAGATATTTTAAATTTTGTTAATTTTACAAGTAATACCAGGTCATTTTGAATTAATAATCTTTTCTTACTTCAGAATCTCCTTCCTGTCCCTAGTCAGGTCCCCTATCATATGGGATGTCAGTCTCAGGATGGGCGTGTTCAAAACCCCAGTGGTATATGAGCACATTAAACTAGTTACCTACCTATCTGAATCTCTATCTTCTTAGGATACATTTATAGAGGATTCGTCTCGAGTGTTTTTTAATATGGAAAATATCATCTGTATTTGTTGAGGCTCTGCCGAGACTAAACACTGATTAACTAGACGCGGTTGATATTTTATATATTGAAAAACATGAGTAGCGAATTCAATTTATTCTATAACACTTCTAAAATAACATTTTCATATGATATTTAGTAAATAACAGTACTAAAGTCACCTCCATATGGCATCATCACGATTAGCACAAATTACTTTGATGTCACACACTTTAACTAAATGTTATGAAAATGTTATACTCGGGTATACAGGTATTGATGACCTGTAAACAAATGATCCATTCACAGCGAAACCTTTAAATTTGCATACCATTATTAACTGGGTTAATACACTAAATTATCACATGAGTTTATGATGTGGATATCATGAGTAAGTTTTAGGATAAATCAATTTATCAATCTGTTCCAATACATGTGCCTATGTTATCAAATAACCAAACCAGACTGAGTCACCAGTGTAGTAACATTCAAACAGTGCAAATAACAAAACAGACTGAGTTTCCAAAATATTTGTGAACGTTAAAGGGTAGTTAGTTTCATGAATGATTCTTCAGCATTTCTCTAATAAAACAAATTATTAGTCCACTACCAGTCCCACTGGAGGGGACTATAGGTTTCATCTCTATCCTTCTGTCTGTCTGTCTGTCTGTTCATCCATCTGTACCACATATAGTTTTCTGGATGTTTTTTTATGCCTTAAAATATTGAAATTTTGTGTATAACTTTATAATATACTGATACAGATCAAGTTTGACTTTCATGGTGATTTACCCATTTTTGATGGAGTTATGGCCCTTGAACTTAGGAGATGTGAAAACAAAATTCCTGAAATTTGTTACAGAAAGCCTTGAGATGTTGAGCTAAAACTTTGTGCATAGCTTTATAATGTACTGTTGCAGATCACCGACGCCATATAACCGTAAATAAAATGTATTGAGTACATCGTTAAATAAAACATTTCATTCATTGTTACAGATCAAGTTTGACTTTCATGTCATTTTACCCATTTTTGATGGAGTTATGTCCCTTGAACTTAGGAGATATGAAAATTAGTTTTCTGGACTTTCATTTTGCAATACCTGCCTGAAGATATTGAGATGAAATTTTGTATATAGCTTTATCATGTACTGTTACTGATCAAGTTTAACTTTCATAGTGATTTACTTAATTTTCACAAAGGTATGACCCTTGAATTTAGGAGGTAACAAAAATTGTTTGGTTTGGTAGGGCAGTTTTTCTGCCAGAAAGAAATTTTTGAGTATGGCACTGTGGAATTGAATGCAACCACAGTCAACAGGGGGTATGGGGGGCCTCCCCCCAAAAAGAAAATGGATTAAGTTTCGGGTCAGGGTTAAGAAAATCTCACAGTAATGATAAGAATAATTAACTTTGTCAAAACATTAACTTATAAATCTGCAAACATATTTGGGTATGGTGCCATACCCATTTTACCCTCTGGCAGAAACCCTGTAGGAGACATGTATTGCTTTAGCAGTACTCTCAGAATACTTGTTTTTGTTGTTTCTGTCTAATACTAATAAACAATAAACAATAACTTATTTTAGTATAAATTGTGATTGACATAATCAAACTGACAGTAATAGTCCTATCGGAATCCTATCTATAAAAACTGAAGTGTGATTGTTTTTATGTTACTAGTACAGAGGTGTAGTGGTTAAGCCATCAGACATAAGGCTAGTAGGTATTTGGTTCGCATCCTGGTATTGGCTCCAACACAGAGCGAGTTTAATGACTCGATGAGTACGTGTAAGGTTACTACACAGACTTCTCTCACTAATCACTAACCCACTGTCCTACACAGACAGCCCAGGTCAGTGTGCTTGAACCTTAATTGGATGATAAGCATGAAAATAAGTACTGTATAAATGAATAAATGAATGAAGGAAGGAAAGAAACTGGTTTATTTAACGATGCATTCAACACATTTTATTTACAGTTATATGGCGTCAGACATATGGTTAAGGACCACACAGATATTGAGGGAGGAAATCCACTGTCACCACTTCATGGGCTACTATTTTCAATTAGTAGCAAGGGATGTTTTATATGCACCATCCCATAGACAGGATAATACATACCACGGCCTTTGATGTACCAGTCATGGTGCACCGGATGGAGCGAGAAATAGCCCAATGAGCCCACCGACGGGGATCAATCTCAAACTGATTGGGCATCAAGCGAACACGTTACCACTGGGCTACATCCCGCCCCAAATAAATGAAAGAATTTATTTATGTATTCATGAAATTTTCCTGAAGGCAACACTTGTATTTCAGAAAGTTTACATTCCTGTGATAGTGAAGTCGTGTGTAAAATCCTCGGTTCCTGTTGTTCGAGCCAATGGAATGCGAGCCATTCTGTCCCTGCTGACATTCGAGCCTTCAGAAACAACAACAGAACTTATGAGGTGAGCTTTTCAATAGACGGTCAACTACAAATAACAAGATTTATTGTCCACATAGTTCAAGATATTCAGGGAAATATAACCAGTATGACCCACGTGTGTCATAATGATTTCACGTGCACAACGAATGATGTCATTTTGTGAAGTGACGTTATAACTTAATGTGGCTTCCCCAGTGTAAACGCTTAGGGACCATCTCAAAATTCATATGATGCCAAAAAAGACGAAATGCTTTCGTCTGGGGGGGGGGGGGAGGGGGTTAATAATTTTGCACTTGCCATTTCGTCTTTGAAATTTAAGTTGGCATCAAGATTAAAAACCTTCAGAAATTATCGTTTTCCAAGAACAGCAGAAAAACTAAGCCGGCATTCCTCAGGAACAGGAACTCTGTGTTCTGTGTGTGTGCCGGGTACCATCCAGCCAATCAGACAATTACACCACCTCCCCTGACAGCCAATTAGAACTCGCGATACAAATATGCATAGCATTTACTAACCAGTCCCACTTACCTGTGCGTAACATTTCTTCATCAAATTTTTGTTCGAATCTGCACGTCTTCATCCACCATTACAGCTATCTGTAGACACTAGTTTTGTAAAAACACGATAGAAGGCATTACTGTTCTGTATCGAATATGACACATCAGGCCTTTGTGAATAATTTCATGCTAAGTGAACAAACAAATGTGTTGAATGCATCGTTAATTAACCTAATTTATATATAGTTTTGCGTATCATATTTGATACGGGCAGCGCTCTAGGGTTAAAATTGACAACTTTATGACAAATGAGGCAAACAAGAAACAAATACATGAAATAGAAACATTTTATTACTAGTATGCCCTACATGTATTCTGCAGTTCTATATAAATACATAATGTACAAGTAGTGATGTTTTCATCTGAAATAAATGATGATGCCAAAACATAATCTTATTTAGTCTTTTTTTTGGGGGGGGGGGAGGGAGGGGGTCTCAAGAGAGACTAAACTGTTTCTTCTTTTTTGGCATCATATGAATTTTGAGATGGTCCCTTATCAAAATGACGTCGTTACGTTGTCTCGTTTTAGTTACATTTGAAACATTATGAAATGGCCCTAGCTTGTTATTCATAAAAATAATAGTTTGGATAATGTGGATAATAAAGAAATTATTACACTCGCTTGTGAATCAAGATTGATGTATTACCCTCACCCTCGCTCACATAATACAATAATCCTGACACTTGTTTTGTAAAATCAGTACGACGCACAAGCTTGTATAATAATCTCTATTTATCAGTGGATAATGGATGGATGAATAGACATACAGGCAGATGAATGGACTGATGGATGGATGGGTTTTGGGTTGGTGCATGGAAGGATGGATTTTGAAGAGCTGGAAGTATGATTGGCTGTCTGTCCATGTGGCTGGCTGGATGGATGGATGGGGTTTTATAGTTTGAATAAATAATCTTCCACTGGATGGATGGGTGGACAAAAAACTGATAGAGGGATGGATAAATGAGAAGAAGAAAAACTGAAAGAGGGATTCATAAATGTGTGTGGTGTTTTTTGGCAGGGGTGGACAGAGGAAAGAATAGAGGATCAGTTGATGAATAAATTTATGGATGGATGAATGATCTAAGACTGAACTAACTCTGCTTAGCAGTGTTTCTGCCAAAACGAAATTTTTGGGTATGGCGTTATGGAATTGAATGCAACCACAGTCAACAAGGGGTATGGAGGGCCTCCCCTAGAAAGAAAATGGGTTAATTTTAGGGTTAGGGTTAAGAAAATCATACAGTTAACTTGAATTTTTTGGGTTTTTTCAAAATAATTTGGGTATGGTGCCATACTCATTTTACCCTCTGGCAGAAACCCTGCTTAAAATAGACTTTAAATGCTAATGACAATTTGTCTAATTATCCTGTTCTGTAAATATGATTTTAAACTGTTCGGGTTTCATCTCTCTGTTCTTTCAGAGATGGAGCTGGTGACTTTCTACAGGGAATGGGCAAGATTCCGGGTTTAATCGGCTCCGTCCAGTCCTCTCTGCTGGAACACGCCCCAGCACGGGTGAAGCCCATGTGATAGTCGGCTGTGTTAAACTTCAGTGCACTTCCTCAATCATCACATGGGGCAGGTTGGGGGGTGGGCCAACAGGCAATATATAGACAATACTCCCCGAGTTTCTTCAAACTTGTGATATCATAAATTATCAGCATGAGTTGATCCGAGGCTTGCCAAGGATTTTTATATTTTTATCAATGAGTGCTGATAAATTATGTTATCACAAGACACGAGGGGGTATTCTTTTTATCATCATTCTTTTCATTTGCGACAGTGTCAGTAATGTTGGTTGAATGTCACTCGTTAACTAGCAGAACGACAGTGGCATGATGTTACTAATGATAGGTTTAGTGCTGAAACATATCGTACACAGTTACGTAACAAACTAATGTCTTGTGATTAAAATTTCACCAATCAAGATTATAAGAAGCGATATCTCCTAGGAGAATATCGCAAATTATAGTGCCAGCGATATCTCCTACAAAGACTTGAATGGGTGATAATTTTGTATATCCATCACCAGAAATTAACGTTTTATTTAAACCAAGAAGAATTTGCAACAGACCCAAAAGTAATAATTACAGTTCAGTGCCTTCAACACCATTCACTTTTGCATGCGTTTCAACATAATGTGGGCTATTTCCGGTTCCAGCCAGTTCACCACAACTGGTGTGTCAAATGCAGTGGTATGTGCTATGGTGGATATAATAGATCCCTTGCTACTAATGGAAAAATGTAGCTGGTTTCCTCTCTACATGTGTAAATTACCAAATGTTTGAAATCCAATAGCCAATAATTAATATATCAATGTGCTCTAGCAGTGTCGTTAAACAAAACAAAGAAACTTTCAGTACAGTTTCTATGTCACAATGTATAGGAGAAAATTGGACATTGTCGAGAAGCTACATGACTGCTATTTGTAGGAAGTACAATCACTTGGTAACTACCAAGCATAAAGCTCAGTATTACTAATCAAAATTACTATGTACTAAGACAAAAACATTTAGCAATTTTGTACTACTACATTTTATTACGTATACTGACAAACAATGTATATTAAATCCGTTGTCGGATTTTGTTTTAAAATCACATGGTTTCTATTATTTAAAGGGACATGTATATTAAACGTGTTTCTGATCGTTCTAATATTTGTACTAGGTTAAATTTTATTTTATTTCCTAAAAAAAGATTTTTTCGTACGTACGAAATTATTTGAAGACAAAATCCAGTTTGGGCTTCTTACAAATATTAAGACGACCAGAAACACATTGAATATACAGACACTGATATTCTGAACAAGAAAATATATTTAATATGTAAGTTTAATCGTAGAAATCTTTTTATTAGTCGGAAACATCTTACAATGCAGCAAACTCAGGAATGTCCCTTTAAGCACATTTACCAAACTGCTAAACTGTTTTGTCCTAGTACATGTATATATATTACTGTAAGCTGCTACATAAACTAACAACACAGGGTATGGGTGGTATGGTGCCTTCTGCCTCCCCCATTTGATCTATTCTGGAAGAGACCCTTAAACTATCTGGGCCTCGTTCCACGAAACGATCTTAGCCCTAAGATTACCTTAAGCGCATAGCTACCCTATGCACTTAAAGGTAGGGTCAACTCAAACAAGAGCCTTATGTGTTGGAAAGATGCATACCCAGACCACCAACACATACTGACACTTTAGCAAATGAAAAACGCATAATTTTAGAGTTAATAAAAAAACATGATTATTCCTGCTAACTGGGGGCAGCCATTTTGTTTCGTTTTTGTGACATCCGGTGGGATAGCTTGGGGCGAAGTGACGTCAGCTCCTGACCATCTCCTGTATGTACAGTGTAAACAAAAGCAGTAATTTTCGACACGGCGCTTCTCTTTGATCAACCTGACTTGTAAAACAGCATAAATGACGTAATATTATAATAAACTATTTAACTAAATATATTTTAAGTTGCATTAATGGAACAAAATGGGGTTATAGTATTTTTCTCTGTTTAATAATCCAAAGGAAAAATGTACACTATTACGCCTATTGATATGTTACGTTGGAGCAAAAACGACAACCCACGATACCCAAGTGATAATTTTCTTTTCTTTGGGACTACGTAATTGGTCAGTTCTTTGGTTTTAGATGGAAAAGTCTACTTAATCAATAGTTTTACAGAACTATTTACAGTAATAAACCATGTCCATTACAATTTTAGGGGCGACAGGTAATATTCCACAATACCAGTATGTATTTTTGTGTCTAGACAGCGTCAATTAATTGGCTCGTCTGGTAACCAATCAAATACACACCTGCCAATCAGGAATCACAGGTAGAAGCAACTACCAGCATAGACCAATTAACTAAGAAAACACTCCGTGTATCATTTCAGTACGTAGGTTAATGCATGGGCAAAACATTGTTAATTGTTTCGACTTGTTGTAGCCACTTTGACAATGGTATTTTATTTTGTATTGAAAAATAATATATATAGTGCTAGATATACTTATTGCTGGCTTACTGGGATGTGTATTATTACAGAACATTGCAATGTATGACTATTTATCATCCCGCAAAAACCAGGTAGATTGTGTTTCTCTAGTTCTAAGGCTCATTCCTGACGTGACGCGTTAAGTATTACGTAACCACCAGCTCGTCACATTTAACCGTTTTATTAATTAACTATACGATTATACATGTTGATATTAAGCAATAATGTGCATTATATATCATTGAATATGCATACCAGGCCAAATGCCTTAATTGTCCTCTCCTTTAAGTTGATCTTAGGGCTAAGATCGCTTCGTGGAACGGGGCCCTGGCCAGTTTTGACAAGACCGTGACATTAATAACCTTTTGTGGCTGTTCAAATATTATATACTGCTAGTTTTGTTAAAGTGAGACACATCCCCCACCCTTTTCCTGTAACGCTTCAACATAATGTGGGCTATTTCCAGTTCCAGCCAGTTCACCACAACTGGTGTGTCAAAGGCAGTGGTATGTGCTATGGTGGATACAATAGATCCCTTGCTACTAATGGAAAAATGTAGCTGGTTTCCTCTCTACATGTGTAAATTACCAAATGTTTGAAATCTAATAGCCGATAATTAATATATCAATGTGCTCTAGCAGTGTCATTAAACAAAACAAAGAAACTTTCAGTACAGTTTCTATGTCACAATGTATAGGAGAAAAATTGGACATTGTCGAGAAGCTACATGACTGCTATTTGTAGGAAGTACAATCACTTGGTAACTACCAAGCATAAAGCTCAGTATTACTAATCAAAATTACTATGTACTAAGACAAAAACATTTAGCAATTTTGTACTACTACATTTTATTACATATACTGATAAACAATGTATATATACTGGTATATTAAGAATGTCAGTGTTTATATCTAATCTGTATCTAATCTGCTTCTAGTCATGATAATGTTTGTGGTAGATCGAACTAGATCTTACCTTTTGTGGCTGTTCAACTATTATATACTGCTAGTTTTGTTAAAGTGAGACATATTCCCCACCCTTTTCCTGTAACGCTTCATAATGCCAGACTACACACCTCCCACAAAACATTATGTAATCCTTGATGAAACCCCTTTAACCTTCACAAACAACACACATGACAAACAAAATATATATACACATGCTAAGTACAATATATATATACACATGCTAAGTACATAATATATATACACATGCTAAGTACATAATATATATACACACGCTAAGTACAATATATATCTACACATGCTAAGTACAATATATATATATATACACATGCTAAGTACAATAATATGACACCACTTGCTGGGCTTCTAGATTGTTTATAAAATCTACTAGCAATGATTTGGAATATTTACTAGCCATGATTAAAAATTCACTAGCCCTACTTTACTTTAAGTTAATACAATTTTACTAATAGTAATAATGTCGCCTAAAGAGGGAGATAGAGCTTAAAAACACTAAGATTGGGGGTAGGGGGTGGGGGCAAAATATTCATATTTACAAAAGTTAATACAATTTTACTAATAGTAATAATGTCGCCTAAAGAGGGAGATAGAGCTTAAAAACACTAAGATTGGGGGGTGGCGGTGGGGGCAAGATATTCATATTTACAAAATATACTTAAATGCAGCATTTGATAACTCTTTTTTTTTTTTTACTAGCTGTCGGGTATGGCAATGGTAGTTATATACTAGCCCAACACTGAATATCACTAGCTATGGGAGTGGGGCTACCATAATCTAGAAGCCCTGACTTATTGTGATGTATTGTTTTACAATCTGATAAAGTGTATGCATTTCAAATCTATTTATAGTTGTTTTTGCCTGTAAAGTCTGGTTATAGCTACCTACATTATACCTTGTCACAACTGCATAGAGAAGGAAAAAACCCAAACATTTGATTTGTTAAAAATATGTTGCATAACACGTTCAATATACGATAAGCCCTAACTCCACCCCCTAGCATTACATAACACGTTCAATATACGATAAGCCCCAACTCCACCCCCTAGCATTACATAACACGTTCAATATACGATAAGCCCCAACTCCACCCCCTAGCATTACATAACACGTTCAATATACGATAAGCCCCAACTCCACCCCCTAGCATTACATAACACGTTCAATATACGATAAGCCCCAACTCCACCCCCTAGCATTACATAACACGTTCAATATACGATAAGCCCCAACTCCACCCCCTAGCATTACATAACACGTTCAATATACGATAAGCCCCAACTCCACCCCCTAGCATTACATAACACGTTCAATATACGATAAGCCCCAACTCCACCCCCTAGCATTACATAACACGTTCAATATACGATAAGCCCCAACTCCACCCCCTAGCATTACATAACACGTTCAATATACGATAAGCCCCAACTCCACCCCTAGCATTACATAACACGTTCAATATACGATAAGCCCTAACTCCACCCCCTAGCATTACATAACACGTTCAATATACGATAAGCCCCAACTCCACCCCCTAGCATTACATAACACGTTCAATATACGATAAGCCCCAACTCCACCCCCTAGCATTACATAACACGTTCAATATACGATAAGCCCCAACTCCACCCCTAGCATTACATAACACGTTCAATATACGATAAGCCCCAACTCCACCCCCTAGCATTACATAACACGTTCAATATACCATAAGCCCTAACTCTACCCCCTAGCATTACATAACACGTTCAATATACAATAAGCCCTAACTCTACCCCCTAGCATTACATAATGTTTGATAGGAGCCTTTTACTACAGAGTGGGGACCTTATATCATTTAACACATGAAACAAACACAATAATGTAGTTTATTTATGATAAAATGGTGAAATAAAAAAGTTATTTTTTCAGCAATCTTTGTCTGTTTGTGTAACGTAATTGTTTATGTACTGAATAGATGAGAGAAAAAGACTTCCATCATATGCAGTCACGTGGGATAGAAAAAGTACACCCTCGGTGGTGGAAATTTCAATCTTGGGTGTACTTTTTCTATCCCACATGACCACATAATACGGAATTTTTATCATCATTGGCTATTGTATATTTATATATATATAAATTCATTGAAAGTCTTTGAATTTGAATAAAAAATAATGTTTAGGTCTTTGAAAGTCTTTGAATTGTAATAAAAGTCTTTAAATTCTCACAAATTATAGCCAAAGCAATGATGTTATCTTTTAAAGCTGCATGCATTTGATATTTTCCCGTTATAAGGTTTAATCTGTCATGATGCATGTAAAAAAAATTGATTTGGTATTTTTATCACATTCTATTGTCTTTGATCAGTGTGAAAGTCTTTGAAAATGGAAGGTAAAAGTCTTTGAATTTGTTTGGTCTTTAAGGCTATGAACTTTGCTATAATATACCAGCCATGGGGAACTTATTAAGAGAGGGAAAAATTTTTGGCAAAAGGGGATCGATTTTTTTTGTATGCTTACAAAAATGTCATTTAACAGGAGAAATTGTCTCCTGCGCATGTGGTAGGAGATTTTATCAAATACCAGGAGACTCCCACGGAAATTCGGGAAGGTTGACAGGTCTGGGGAAAATCCAATCAGAGCCTGGTCCACCAAAGGGAATCGATCTAACAACCCAAGCACTGTACTTGTGTGTTAGAAGACCACATACCTTTGGATTGCATACCACCATTCACTTTTTGCGTATCAAGAGGGCTACGTGCCGACTTAGTAAGGATTACAACAATCAATCAGTTGACCAAGAAAAATCAACAGGCTGACCTAGAAAAATCAACACATTGACCAAGACAAATCAACACGTTGACCTAGAAAAAAACATGTTGACCTAGAAAAATCAACACTGACCAAGAAAAATCAACAGGTTGACCAAGGCAAATCAATAGGTTGACCTACAAAAATCAACCGGTTGACCTAGACAAATCAACACATTGACCAAGACAAATCAACTGGTTGACCAAGACAAATAATCAGTTGACCAACAAAAACCAACCAGTTGACCTAGAAAATCAACAAGTTGACCTAGAAAAGTCAAGCAGTTGACCAAGAAAAATCAACACATTGACCTAGAAAAATCAAGACATTAACCTAGAAAAATCGCTCACATCTATCTACATATCTCAAATTAGCAATAACCAGCCGCAACTTACCCAATAAACTAGTAATTATCACCTTAATCCTCGACAGCCAAGACCACCTAAAACACCCAATTGACAACTCATTCGTCTGTAAAATACTGTAAACCGGATTAATATTGCGACATTGTTTTTTTAGCCAAACTGACCTTAAGTAGCGCATGTTCGATACATTTAAATTTCGCGAATGACCGTTGGTATCTGTATAAAAAAAAAAGAGGCCAATATTGTCTATATCGGTATTAAAAAACACCCCTCACTGTTGGTGTTGTGGTTATGAATTTATAGTATCCAGAATATCGGTGTTTCCTGTTACTTGACATCAATCAGTTGTCTCTGATACCGAGTAAAGAGTATTAACCACCAGGGCCCCATTCCACAAAGCGTTCTTAGCCCTAAGATCACCTTAATTGCATAGCTACCTTATGCACTAAGGTGATCTTAGTGCTAAGATTGCTTCGTGGAACGGGGCCCTGGCGTGTAATGGAAACACAGCTTATGGCTTTAATTGTTAACATTACATATACCGGTACCTGTGGTAGCCAAAACAATTGACCTTTAGTAAATAGTAGAGTGAAAAAAAGCTGGACCAATTTAATTACATGTAATGTCTAGCATTTCAGAACAAATGTTAGTAAATGGACATTAGTGGTCATGATTTAAAATAATTATTGGTCGAAACAGAACAGTTTAGTGCCACTTACTAGTATTTAGTATTTTTGAATGTGTGTGTTACGTCAAATTGAATGATAATTATTACGACTGTATTTTGTTTGTTTTCCTTCATGGTGTACTAGTTTATAGAAAATCAGACACCACATAAGCACACTCCAACCTGGAAAATAATGCGTGTGTATAAATTTCACGATTTGAGGTTGGCCACGAAAGTAATATGCACACAATTTTTTCACCGTTTACAGTACTATCGGCAACAACAGTTCAATCAATCCACTTGCATAATCTATTAAATTTTGATGGCAGGACCAAAGAATTAGGTCGAGATATCAAGTTTTTCGTAGGTTGAGTTTTCGAAAGCCGTTATTAATAGTTTGTATAGCAATTCAGTTCTAGAGAATGAAGTTTTCGATGGATCAAAGTTTGAGTTATCGAAGTTTGACTATATATATAATTATATATTTATATAAATTCATTCTTGTTTCTTTTGTTGTTCAGTAAAGACAACTGTAGGTTGCCTTCTACCAAATTAGAGAGTTCCATGTTAAAGTTCAAATATTTATAGATTAAAACCAACCTCACTGGCTTATTGGTTAGGCTATCTGATTTAAAGGCTAGTGGGTCCAGGTTGAACATTCTAGTACCGACTGCTTGCCAGAGTTTTAACAGCTCAATGGAGATACTGTAATATGTAAGGAGACCACACAGGTTTCAAGCCAGAGGTTTAACAGCTCACTGGGGACACTGTAGTATGTAAGGAGACCACACACATACAATCTATCTCTCTCTCTCTCTCTCTCTCTCTCTCTCTCTCTCTCTCTCTCTCTCTCTCTCTCTCTGTCTCTCTCTCTCCACCTCCACCTCTGCCTCCCCCCTCCCTTCCCCCTCCCCCTCTTAGTGCTAAGATCGCTTTGTGGAATAAGGCCCTGGCTCTATATTTATAAATATACTTAAGTCAATTATCATACTTACCTACATGTTTAAAGTAGGAAGATAAGTATCATACATTGACTTAAGTACATACATTGTATATGAATACGGAGTCTGGAGAACAACTCACAAAGCTTTCTTAGGCTCCCTTAAACAACATTGCATCATCATTGCATGTATTTTTGCCATGCACTGTCGGGTCGCATAGTCGTGATAGTTTTATGAATAAGGCTCCTGAACAGACAGCTCAGATAGCTGCAGAGTATTCCAAACAAATATTGCAAGCTTTTTTTATAAATAGTTTATAACTATACATTTTGTATCTTGAGACCGTTATGGTTGTAGAAGCATATTTTGCAAGGTAGTATTAACTACTTTGTGTGCATGCAAACTGATTTTTATTGTTTGCTATTCTTATTGGGGCTCACCCTGTACATTGCCAAATTAGCCAATAGCTAATTTTTATACAAAATGGCTACAAAATTTAGACTTTGGTTAATAAAATATTTCTCAAATTAACCACATTTTTTATGATTTCAAGGGAATACTCAATATTTCTGAAAATTGGCTAAACCAAAATTTGTTCCAATGTGAGCCCTGCTTATGAATAGCATGTACCGGCAACCATTGTTGTAAAAACAAACAAACAAAAGGTTTTCAGAACAGTCTATATATTGTATGTGTAACCAGGTGTTAAATTATTAATTATATCAAAGATTTCAATTAAATATTAATTATAATATATTAAGTATTTTTAAAAACTAATTTGTAGGAGTCGATCTTTAAATATAAAATAGTTAAAGAAAGGTGTGTTGTCTATTTCATCTTTTGTGTTAGCAGTGGTCATTGTTTATTGTGTTGGGTTTGTTAGTAGTTGTTAATTCACGTGCAACGATGACAGTTCACACAAGACTGATGACTCAACACTGAGACATGCACTGCATGCCTTTGGACTACGCCCTTATAACTAGATTTTTCCTAATTGTCATATTACGATCAGCTTTCATCAGAAGCAGACAGTCATAATTATTTTATCTAATTATTCTGCAGAGAATAAGTGGTTGATTATTATATATATATTTTAAACACTGCTTCATTTCAAGTGTCTAATCAAATAAACATTGTGGATGTCTGGTAAGATATATTTATTTGTAATAGTATTTTATATTGATATTCGGACATAGTGATAGCTATAATAGTTTTATCTTAATTGAGAGTTTATATTATACATGTGCGCGGAAGTGTGAAAGTTAATATGTGTGACTGTAAGGAATGTTTGTATTATATTTTATAGATTTTTCCAATTGGCCTACAATAAAACATTGGAACCACAAGAAGTGTTGTCATTACTTCAGCCCTGGGTTACATATAAAAGATCCTTTGCTGCATTAAGAAAAATGGAGCTGGTTTCCTTTGACAATTACGTGTCAGAATTACTAAATGTTTGACATCCTATAGCCGGTGATTTATTAATCAATGTGTTCCAATGGTGTCATTAAACAAAACAAACAAACTTTTGTATGGTCTCACTAAATATAATTTATATGATTCCAAGCTAGCTTTTTTTTTTTTTTTTTTAGTTCAATTTAAACATGGAAACAAATTTAACATGAAATAAAATCCTGCAATTTTCATTTCAACGGATTTCCGTGCTTATATCCAATTAAGGTTCAAGCACGCTGTCCTGGACACACACCTCAGCTATTTGGGCTGTCTGTCCAGGACAATGGGTTAGTTGTTAATTGTTAATGGTTAGTGAGAGACAAGAGGGTGTTGTGGTCTTACACCTACTCATTGAGTTGTTAAAACTCGCTCTGGGTGGGAGCGGGTACCGGGCTGTGAACTCGGTACCTACCAGTCTTATGTCCGATGGCTTGACCACGACACCACCAAAGCCGGTCAGTGCTGCACTAGTAGGAACATGGGGAAGTAAGGGAGATAACTATCTCGGCTGTTTAGCGTGTAACATGCATTTTTGTACACTTGGTATATAAATAATGGAAGGAAGAAATATTTTTTATTTAACAACCCACACAACACATTTTTATTATAGGTATATGCTATCAGACATATGGTTAGGAACCCATAGAGGTAAGTAGAGAAGAAACCTGCTGCCACCATGCCATGGTGCAGCAAAGGAGCTTTTATATGCACTTTCCCACAGACAGGAAAACACATACCATGGCCTTTGTCCAGTTGTGGTGCACTGGTTGGAATGGGGAAAAAACAATCAGCTGAATGGATCCGCCAAGGCGGTTCGATCCCAAATGTAATTCAAGTTTGAAATATTGCATTCTTCCCCCTAGTGATGAAGGAATTTGTGTGTGTGTATGTATGCTCAAAAGGTATCGTGGCAAGTCTGCAAGTTGCAGGTAATTAGGTGCCATAGGTTCGAGTCCCAGCAACGGCATGGGACAATTTATGAGGCCAGAAAGGATTTAATTATCCCCTTCGCCAGTGCGTTAATATCTATGTATGTAACAGTCAACCTTGACATACATACAATATATAGACATTCATACATCAATACATACATACAGACATGCAGACATGCAGACATGCAGACATACATACAATACATATATGATTATACATGTACATACACAGGACAAACGGCATGTGTTATATTAAGTGCAGTTATTAACCAGAAAGGTTAGATAGTCATTGTGTAATTGTATCCCAACATGCACATCGACATGTGAAACAAAACACTTGGGCTTGTTCTGGGCCATTATCAGGCCAGACAAAACCATTTGTGAAGGAAATAAATGTTATTCATTCTAAAAGTGGGAGGAAAAGGTCGTTTCAGGAAGTTTTGGATATCATTAGACCTCGCTTTAACATCTGGACTACAGGCTGTACATTTTGCACGGTTAGCAGATTGTGAGAGGGGCAAGTGAGGGAGGAATGGGGGTGGAGGTCAGGTGATTTGACTGTGCCCTCAAACTTTTAAGAATTTGTTTTTCCAAGTAGCAATGGTTACATTTAACTTGTGGCTAGAAATGCCTCCACTCAACTCAACCCCCCCCCCCCCCCCCTCCCTAATATTTGAATCTCTGATAATGTTGGGTTATGTGTATAAAATACAATCCATATAATATAAAATAATAATCTACATAAATATACCAATGGAAGAATAAGGGAAGACGTAAATGGTAACAACAAATATTGAGATCAGCCTCATCACAGTATTAGAAAGGTCACCGCTTACCTGGGGGGAAAAAAACTTTGTTTTGTTTAATGACACCACTAAAGCACATTGATTTATTAATCATCAGCTATTGGAAGGAAGAAGAAGGAAATGTTTTATTTAATGACACACTCAAGACATTTTATTTACGGTTATATGGCATCAGACATATGGTTAAGGACCACACAGATATTGAGAGAGGAAACCCGCTGTCACCACTTCATGGGCTACTCTTTTCAATTAGTAGCAACAGATCTTTTATATGCACTATCCCACAGACAGGATAGCACAAACCACACCACGGCCTTTGATATACCAGTTGTGGTGCACTGGTTGGAATGAGAAATAGCCCAATGGGCCCCCACCGACAAGGATCAATCCTAAACTGACCGCACATCAAGCATATGGTTAAGGACCACACAGATATTGAGAGAGGAAACCCACTGTCGCCACTTCATGGGCTACTCTTTTCGATTAGTAGCAAGGGATCTTTTATATGCACTATCCCACAGACAGGATAGCACATACCACACCACGGCCTTTGATATACTCTAGTAGACCAGCCTCAGTGGGGTCGTGGTTAGGCCATTGGTCTACAGGCTGGTAGGTACTGGGTTCGGATCCCAGTCGAGGCATGGGATTTTTAATCCAGATACTGACTCCAAACCCTGAGTGAGTGCTCCACAAGGCTCAATGGGTAGGTGTAAACCACTTGCACCGACCAGTAATCCATAACTGGTTCAACAAAGGCCATGGTTTGTGCTATCCTGCCTGTGGGATGGTGCATATAAAAGATCCCTTGCTGCTAATCGAAAAGAGTAGCCCATGAAGTGGCAACAGCGGGTTTCCTCTTTCATTATCTGTGTGGTTCTTAACCATATGTCTGATGCCATATAACTGTAAATAAAATTATGTTGAGTGCATTGTTAAATAAAACATTTCTTTCTTTCAATCCCACATTGCATTCCTTTATTTTATACAAGTGTAACTAATCTAGTAGTGAATTCAACTTGGTCTCAGATACAGTTCCCTCTCTTATTTCTTTCCATCAGATCGTTGGGATCGATCCCTGTCGGTGGGCCCATTGGGCTATTTCTCGTTCCAGCCAGTGCACCATGATTGGTATATCAAAGGCTGTGGTATGTACTACCCTGTCTGTGGGATGGTGCATATAAAAGATCCCGTGCTGGTAATCGAAAAGAGTAGCCCATTAAGTGGCGACAGCGGGTTTCCTCTCTCCGTATCTGTGTGGTCCTTGACCATATGTCTGACGCCATATAACCGTAAATAAAATGTGTTGAGTGTGTCGTTAAATAAAACATTTCTTTCTTTTTCTTTTTCCATCAGATAGTTGTTATACAGTGCATGCATAACCTATGCCATGTCATGTTAGTTCATTACAATTGCTAGAAGAAAATGTACCTCCAGGCCAGATTTAACATGGATTCTGTTGAATCAAGTAAAAACAAAGATTTGGGAATGGTATACATGTACACACACTGGCCTCAGTGGTGTAGCGGTTAAGCTATTGGGCTTTAGGCTAATAGGTGTTGGTTTCAAACCCTGTTAATCACCCAGAGCGAGGCCACTACACCGAATTCTCTCTCATGTACTAACCATTAACTCACTGTCTTGGACAGACCGGCCAGATAGCTGAAGTGTGTGCCCAGGACAGCATGCTTGAACCTTAATTGGATATAATCATCAGGTATGTGTCCAGAACAGTGTGCTTGAACCGTAATTGGATATAAGCCCCAGTAGCTGAGGTACATGTATGAGCCCAGGACAGCATGCTTGAACCGTAATTGAATATATGCTCAAGTAGCTGAGGTACCTGTAATGTGCCCAGGACAGCATGCTTAAACCTTAATAGAAACTTAAGCCCAAGAAGCTATGGTGTTTGTGCCCAAGATAGCATGCTTCAACCTTAATTAGATATAAGCACAAAGAACTGGGATGTGTGGCCAGGACAGCATGCTTGAACCTTAATTGAATATAAGCACAAGTAGCTATGGTATGTGGCCAGGACAGTGTGCTTGAACCTTAACTGAATATAAGCACAAAGAACTGGAGTGTGTGGCCAGGACAGAATGCTTGAACCTTAATTGAATATAAGCACAAACAACTGGAGTGTGTGGCCAGGACAGCCTGCTTGAACCTTAATTGAATATAAGCACAAACTGGGGTGTGTGGCCAGGACAAAATTCTTAAACCTTAACTGGATACAAGCACAAGTAGCTATGGTCTGTGCCCAGGACATTGTGCTTGAACCTTAATTGGATATAATCATAAGGAACTGAGGCATTTCCCCAGGACATTGTGCTTGAACCGTAACTGATTGCAACATAAGAAGCTTAGAAAGTCTGTACCAAGAAGCATGAACATTTTGTTAAAATTAAATGGAGTGAAATAACTGAGCACATGGTTTCTAGGTCTTTAGGATCATATCCGTGCCCAGGACAGTGTGCTTGAATCTTAATTGGATAGAAAGACAAGTAGTTGAGGTTTGTGTCCAGGACAGTGTGCTTGAACGTTAATTGGATATAAGCCCCAGTAGCTGAGGTACATTATGTGTCCAGGACAGCATGCTTGAACCTTAATTGAATATAAGCACAAATAAATGGAGTGTGTGGCCAGGACAGTGCTTGAACCTTAATTGAATATAAGCACAAACAGGGGTGTGTGGCCAGGACAAAATGCTTAAATTTAACTGGATACAAGCACAAGTTGCTATGGTCTGTGCCAGGACTTTGTGCTTGAACCTTAATTGGATATAATCATAAGGAACTGAGGCATTTCCCCAGGACATTGTGCTTGAACCGTAATTGATTGCAACATAAGAAGCTTAGAAAGTCTGTACCATGAAGCATGAACATCCTGTTAAAATTAAATGGATGGAAATAACTGAGGTCTCACTACACAGATGACTTCCGGGTGAGAGTTCATTCATCACGGTCCACTATAGTTCCTAATTGTGACACATGTTAATGGTTATACATATAGTAGCACTTCTAGGAAATGTACTGAAGAATTAAAACAATATGTGAGTTTAATGGTTGAATCTTCTTGGCTGTAGGTTTTGTCCAGGACAGTGTGTTTAACCTTAATTGTAATAAGGTGCATCGACGTTTTGGGACAGTGGGCTTATTAATGCAATATGACAGTAGGAGTTTGAATCGGACAGTGTATGAACCTTACCTGGATTAAGGACTGGTACTATGTGCCGGATGCGGTCATATAGCAAAAAACTGAGGCGGACAATGTTCACAATTTTGGAATGAATATAACAGCATGCTTATATAATGTATATAAGCAAAAGAACTGGTGTATGTTGTTAGTGCCAACAAGAACCCGTTCTATGGGCAATCTTCAACTTGAAGAATTGGGCACAAACAACTTTAACATGGGTTTCATTATTGGCATAAGACAAACTGTGTAGTGAGACCTGAGCACATGGTTTCTGGGTCTTTAGGATCATATCCGTGCCCAGGACAGTGTACTTGAATCTTAATTGGATAGAAAGACAAGTAGTTGAGGTTTGTGTCCAGGACAGTGTGTTTGAACCTTAATTGGATATAAAGACTAGTAGCTGAGGTTTGTGTCCAGTACAGTGTACTTGAACCTTAATTGGATATAAAGACTAGTAGCTACGGTTTGTGTCCAGGACAGTGTGCTTGAACCTTAATTGAATATAAAGACTAGTAGCTGAGGTTTGTGTCCAGGACAGTGTGCTTGAACCTTAATTGGATATAAGCCCCAGTAGCTGAGGTACATTAAGTGTCCAGGACAGCATGCTTGAACCTTAATTGAATATAAGCACAAACAACTGGAGTGTATGGCCAGGACAGAATGCTTGAACCTTAATTGAATATAAGCACAAACAACTGGAGTGTATGGCCTGGACAGCATGCTTGAACCTTAATTGAATATAAGCACAAAGAACTGGAGTATATGGCCAGGACAGAATGCTTTAACCTTAATTGAATATAAGCACAAATAACTGGAGTGTATGGCCAGGACAGCATGCTTGAACCTTAATTGAATATAAGCACAAACAACTGGAGTGTATGGCCAGGACAGTGCTTGAACCTTAATTGGATATAAGCACAAACTGGGGTGTGTGGCCAGGACAAAATGCTTAAACCTTAATTGGATATAAAGACAAGTAGCTGAGGTTTGTGTCCAGGACAGTGTGCTTGAACCATAATTGGGTATAAAGACTAGTAGTTGAGGTTTGTGTCCAGGACAGTGTGCTTGAACCTTAATTGGATATAAAGACAAGTAGTTGAGGTTTGTGTCCAGGACAGTGTGCTTGAACCTTAATTGGGTATAAAGACTAGTAGTTGAGGTTTGTGTCCAGGACAGTGTGCTTAAACCTTAATTGGATATAAAGACAAGTAGTTGAGGTTTGTGTCCAGGACAGTGTGCTTGAACCATAATTGGATATAAAGACAAGTAGCCGAGTTTTGTGTCCAGGACAGTGTACTTGAACCTTAATTGAATATAAATACTAGTAGCTGAGGTTTGTGTCCAGGACAGTGTGCTTGAACCTTAATTGGATATAAAGACTAGTAGTTGAGGTTTGTGTCCAGGACAGTGTGCTTGAACCTTAATTGGGTATAAAGACTAGTAGTTGAGGTTTGTGTCCAGGACAGTGTGCTTGAATCTTAATTGGATAGAAAGACAAGTAGTTGAGGTTTGTGTCCATGACAGTGTGTTTGAACCTTAATTGGATATAAAGACTAGTAGCTGAGGTTTGTGTCCAGGACAATGTACTTGAATCTTAATTGGATATAAAGACTAGTAGCTACGGTTTGTGTCCAGGACAGTGTGCTTGAACCTTAATTGAATATAAAGACTAGTAGCTGAGGTTTGTGTCCAGTGGACATTAACCTTAATTGGACAGAAAGACTAGTAGCTGACATAGGTGCCCAGGACAGTGTGCTTGAACCTTAATTGGGTATAAAGACTAGTAGTTGAGGTTTGTGTCCAAGACAGTGTGCTTAAACCTTAATTGGATAGAAAGACAAGTAGTTGAGGTTTGTGTCCAGGACAGTGTGCTTGAACCATAATTGGATATAAAGACAAGTAGCCGAGTTTTGTGTCCAGGACAGTGTACTTGAACCTTAATTGAATATAAATACTAGTAGCTGAGGTTTGTGTCCAGGACAGTGTACTTGAACCTTAATTGGGTATAAAGACTAGTAGTTGAGGTTTGTGTCCAGGACAGTGTGCTTGAACCTTAATTGGGTATAAAGACTAGTAGTTGAGGTTTGTGTCCAGGACAGTGTGCTTGAATCTTAATTGGATAGAAAGACAAGTAGTTGAGGTTTGTGTCCAGGACAGTGTGTTTGAACCTTAATTGGATATAAAGACTAGTAGCTGAGGTTTGTGTCCAGGACAATGTACTTGAATCTTAATTGGATATAAAGACTAGTAGCTACGGTTTGTGTCCAGGACAGTGTGCTTGAACCTTAATTGAATATAAAGACTAGTAGCTGAGGTTTGTGTCCAGTGGACATTAACCTTAATTGGACAGAAAGACTAGTAGCTGACATAGGTGCCCAGGACAGTGTGCTTGAACCTTAAATGGATATAAGCACAACAATCAAATTAAATGGAAATAACTGAGCACTTGGTCTGGATCTTTAGCTTAAATCCATCCTGCTGCTGTGTAAACAAAACAAACAGCAGTTTCTTGTACTGCTTCATAGTCATGATGGTTACACCCACAGACCACGTTCTTCAACTCCTACGGTATTACATCTTCATCTTAATGTTTTTAACATGCTCCTATACCACTAAGGCTTCAAGCATGACCACCCCGGGCTCGTCATCTGGATGCCAGTGACTCAGTCCTATTACAGCATACTTCTTGTGCAGGGGGCGGGACGTAGCTTAGTGATAAAGCGCCTGCTTGATGCGTGGTCGGTTTAGGATCGATCCCCATCGGTGGGCCCATTGGGCTATTTCTCGCTCCAACCAGTACACCACGACTGGTATATTAAAGGCCATTGTATATGCTATCCTGCCTATAGGACGGTGCATATAAAAAAAATCCCTTGCTACTAATGGAAAAATGTGGCGGGTTTCCTTTCTAAGACTATGTGTCAAAAGTACCAAATGTTTGACATCCAATAGCCGATGGTTAATAAATCAATGTGCTCTAGTGGTGTCGTTAAACAAAACAAACTCTTGTCCTGAATCATGGTCGTCATGATGGTTACACCCACAGACCAAGGTCTTCAACTCTATTACAGCATTCTTCGTGTGCCAGTTGTTATGTACATAGATCAGTTAATGTTGATAACGTCCACAAATAGCTTGTGGTTTGCATGTACTGTTGGTTGCACTAAACCAATTAATTTCCGGCTGGGTCGAAGTTGGAGGTGTAGCGAACTTTTGATAGACAAGTTAACACCACAAGTCCTGTGATTGGTTATAAATGTGAGTGTGTCGGTTGTAAAAAAAAAAAAGTTTCATCTGGGCTAAAAATGTATGCAATTTTATTTGATGTAGTACCACCGTGTCAAGTAGCCTTGTGCTTGGAACATGTATGGGGTACCTGTAAAAACAAGTACTAAAATTTTGTGCGAAACTGGGGGTGTTGTAGAAACATCTGGTTATACCGAAAATGAGCTATGAAAGGTACCATTTTCTGCAGTTAATACTTTGAGGTAAGGTTTGTAGTACTGATATTTATGGGTCATAATTTGGTTGATATATTGCATATAGTGTTTTTAAACACAAACGTTAACATGGTTGCCTATGGGATTTTAATCGGTATAGTCCAACCTGTTACACGCAAGTGCTATGTTTTTGACTCGCAGTGTAACAAGATAGAAAATACTAAAAAAAAAAAAAACCTGCCTGTTTTGTAAACTAAGTTTGTTTTGTTCATGAACACAAGAAAAAAGTGATTGTTTTATTATGAAAACTGTTTAGCTACTTCCAGTGTTAGTTATTTAAGTTCTTTAGGTGTACTGGTGTATTACATCAGTGTGCTCCCAAATCCATCCAACATCCATCCAACATCCATCCACCCATTTTCCAACCTATGCATCCAACCACTTGTCCACCCATTCATCCATCCTCGGGGGCGGGACGTAGCCCAGTGGTAAAACACAGGCCTGATGCACAGTCGATCAAGGATCGATCCCCATCGGTGGGCCCATTTGGGTTATTTCTCGTTCCAGCCAGTGCACCACGACTGGTATATGAAAGGCTGTGGTATGTGCTATCCTGTTTGTGGGATGGTGCATATAAAAGATCCCTTGGTACTAATGGAAAAGGTAGCAGGTTTTGTCTCTACGACTGTGTCAAAATGACCATATGTTTGACATCCAATAGCCGATGATTAATAAATCAGTGTGCTCTAGTGGTGCCATTAAACAAAACAAACTTCATCTTATTCATCCATTCCCAGTCATGTATATATTCAGTCACATTCCTATCCATTGGTTGAAAACATTTTGAAAAGATTGGGCACAAGTTTGCCAACTTACTAGGCCCTCTCCTACATACAATATAATAACATTTAAGTTATCAAAGTAACAACATATAATTATTTGCCAATTAAATTGTTTTATTGACTCTTAGTTATTGTAATAAATGCATATTCAGAGGCTTAAAATAACAAATTATTACGGTTTGTGTGCTGTCAATTGTGACGTTACATCACATTGTTATAAGTGACGTCATATTGAGGTATGACGTAAGTTAGTTGTTTAACGTTTTAAACGTAAAACATTTCAAGTGTTGGCCAAGTATTTACAAACAAATGAAACCCTCCCACCCTATAACCCTCTACGTTTAAATTGTTTGCTGTTTTGCTGCTGGTGTGTTATTTTATAATTTCAGGTTGGATATTCTAGTGTACTGTATGAAGACTGTTCAAATCTAAATCGTCACGGCTAAATGTGTGATCACTCGCATGATCAAATCTAAACAATACTGAACATTGTGCACAAAAGATAATTTTTAATAATGACATTTTTCTGCGGTACACAGTAAATCAGGAAAATATGTTTGTTAGGTTCGTACTCGTTTAAGAGTGGACATGAATATTTATGAGCAAAATGAGGCTGCACGTGCGATATATGTCTGTAAGGTGAAGCACGTGTGTGCATAGTTCATTCTAGCTTGCGTCTGAACCAGTAACAGCCAAATATTCATGATTTAATTATTCACATAAATATATATTTTCCAAAGGTTTTCCAGTCTTTTTCTCAACGAGTTTTTTCTCTGGTTTTTTAACCTGGAAGTAAACTTGTTATATGAAAATAGATTGCGTTTGTTAGGAGTGGAATGCTTATGGAATTTATGAAGATTTGTTTATTTATGATGTACAAAAAAGAAAAAATAAGCCAGTTCCATGTAGTTTCTCGGTCAGCCTATACAAGGCATTTTGGAGTGTTGTTTTATATTAACAGGATGAGGGTGTTTAATCATATTTACTATATAACGAAGTGGCAGTTTCTCGCTCAACAACAGTACCGTTTATTTATTTAAGTGTTTATTTATTTGGATTTTATTTGAATTGGATTTTGCAATATTTTCATTGATGAGTTATTTGCATATTTTCGACATGTGTATATCTGTTTCCAATGTACACTGTTGCTCAATTTATCTATTTGTGTCCATTTATTTATATTTGGGTTGCCCAAATGCCCTATTTTCGGGTGGTAACCTTAAATTAAGCCGTGGCCAATTCAGCCAATAAACAAATAAACACAATATTTTGAATTGTTATCTTTGATAATGGCGACAACCAGCTTTGGTGGTGTTGTGGTTAAGCCATCGGACATAAGTCTGGTTGGTACTGGGTTCACAGCCCAGTACAGGCTCCCATCCAGAGCAAGTTTTAACAACTCAATGGGTAGGTGTAAGATCATTACACCCTCTTTTTTTCTAACTAACCACTAACCCACTGTCCTGGACAGAAAGCTCAGATAGCTGAGGTGTGTGCCAAGGACAGTGTGCTTGAACCTTAATTGGATATAAGCATGAAAATAAGTTGAAATGAAATGAAATGGCGACAAATACAATATCCATTTATACACCTAACACTCCTATTTATTTTTCCATCCAAACTGAACAATTTAATCCATCCTATTAATTACATGTATTTATGCATCCATTCGTCAGTTGATGCATCTATTGTTCAACACGACCACTAACCCATGTGTCCTTCCATCTTGACCATTTAAAGGTATGTGTCTGCTTGCCTGCCTACCTTTTTGCCCAGTCACTTGCCACCTGTTTTGCATGTTGTTATAATTTTTGGTGTGCTTATATCCAATTAATATATCCTCAGCTACTTGGGCATACATCCAATTAAGGTTTAAGCATGCTGTCCTGGGCACACACCTTTGTTCCTTGGGATGTCTGTCCTGGATTGGATACATGATTAGTTGTTGTTGATTAGTGAGAGAAGGAAGGAAGAAATGTTCATGGTTATATATATATGGCATCAGACATCAGGTTAAGGACCAAACGGATAACAGTAGAGAAAACCCACTGCTGCCATTTCATAGGCTATACTTTTCGATTAGGTCAGGTCAGGTCATAGGGCTTAACATGCACATTCAGAGCAAGCTGTTTTAGCACACACCTGTTGTGGGCACAGGTGCTGGCCTTGGCCAGCTCCTCCATCCAGGACAGGAAAGGTTTGGAGTGGGTGGGAGAAGGGACCGCCTGCACTGGCAGGTGCAAGAGAGCACCAGCAGTCCGACCGGGGTCAGTGACAGGCTGGGGGGTTGGTTTTGGTGCTATGGAATTTGGAATGTCCCATAGGATTAATGCTAAAGGGGAAAAGGTGCGCAATTTTAATGAAGTTTTCGATTAGCAGCAAAGCAATCTTTTTATATGCACTATCCCACAGACAAGATAGTAAATACCACAATGTTTGTGATCCAATTTGTGGAACTCTCACCAAGCCACTCGCAACAAGGATCCTGTTAGAGCAACAGCTGGTTTCTTGTTCTCTCAATCACCACCACCACCACCACCCTGTAGAGATGATCTTATTGTATAACAGTCTTTTGGACCCTGAGGATTTGGAAACAAAGGGCCAGGGATGGTACGGGGGAGATCTAACCTGCCCACGATAGTCCCGTCTGCATCTCCACCCCCTGCCCAACCTGTCAAGATTCTTGGACCTGAGTAACAAATACTGCATCTTGAACTTTGACCTAGAGGACATACTATTTGGTCGACTGCTACCTACAGCTTATCATACTCTAGGTATCCTCAGTTCTGGCTTAACCACCACACAGAGGCCTGCCTGCTCAGGATTTATAAATGTTTTTTAGGCCTCCGACACATAACAACTGTGGGGGCTGGACATAGCCCAGTGGTAAAGCTCTCGCTTAATGTGCGGTCAGTCTGGGATCAATCCCCATCAGTGGGCCCATTGGGCTATCTCTCGTTCCAGCCAGTGCACCACGACTGGTATATCAAAGGCCTTGGTTAGTGCTTTCTTGTCTTTGGGAAAGTGCACATAAAAGATCCCTTTCTGCATTAGGAAAAATGTAGCAGGTTTCCTTTGATGACTACGAGTCAGAATTACCAAATGTTTGACATCCGATAGCCGATGATTAATTAATTAATGTGCTCCAGTGGTTAAACAAAACAAACTTCATAACAATTGTAACATAGAATATGAAACAAAACTCCATTTCTATAATTCAAGCTACCTTTTTGCCTCATCAGAAATATTTTAAACAATAGAATGCATATCGATTCTAGTTACAAACACATTGCATCCTATTCCATAATGAGTCAAACAGTTTACATAAACATATAAACATCAGAATAAACAAATGTCTTGAGAATAATAATTTATTTCTTGAAAGAATATAGATATTAAATCTCAATTTTAACAAAACAATAAAATTTGGCATATCATTTTGTGTATTTTTATTATTTTATCTTACAAAACATGAATATAATAATGAATTAAATAATACACATTTCAAAATGAATACTGTGGTTGCTGGTTACAGTAAGAGTTGCACAAGAACAAGGGGTTGTAAATACAATGAAGAAGGAAATGTTTTATTTAACTACGCACTCAACACATTTTATTTACGGTTATATGGTGTCGGACATATGGTTAAGGACCACACAGATACTGAGAGAGGAAACCCGCTGTCGCCACTTCATGGGCTACTCTTTTCTGTCAGCAGCAAGGGATCTCTTATATGCACCATCCCATAGACAGGATAGCACATACCACGGCCTTTGATGTACCAATCGTGGTGCACTGGCTGGAGCGAGAAATAGCCCAATGGGCCCACAGACGATCAATACAATGAAGTAAAATGTGTGTTCTCATCATATCAATAAAAAGACTACCATTTAAAAATCAGTTCACAGGTAGGTAGGTAGGTAGGTAGATAAGTAGGTAAATATGTAGGTAGGTAGGTAGGTAACTAGTTTTACATGCTCATATACCACTGGGGTTTCGAACACGTCCATCCTGAGTCCGACCTCCGATATGATCGGGGGCCAGACTCGGGACAAGAATCAGTTCATAAAGGCCACTTAAAGGGACATTCCTCAGTTTGCTGCATTGTAAGATGTTTCCGATTATTAAAATATTTCTACGATTAAACTTGCATATTAAATATATTTTCTTGTTTAGAATATCAGTGTCTGTATATTCAATGTGTTTCTGGTCGTCTTAATATTTGTAACAAGCCCAACTGGATTTTGTCTTCAAATAATTTTGTATGTATGAAAAACAATAAAAATTAGGAAATAAAATGAAATTTAACCCAGTACAAATATTAGAACGATCATAAACACGTTTAATATACAGCCACTAATATTTTATGCAGAAAAATATATTTGATATGTAATTACAATCATTAAAAAGTCTCCGTTAGTCTTAACATCTTAAACATTGCAGCAAACTCAGGAATATCCCTTTAAGGTAATAATATAATAAAAACATGGATTATTAGGTAATGTGGACTTTTTATTCAGACTGAAAACGTGCATTTCTAACAGAACATGTATGATGTACATGTTACACTTCTTTTTCTTTTTTTTATTAATCGTTTTGAAGCAAGGGTGTAGAAATTTAAAATGATTCATTATTCAGCCATAGTGGTACCAACCACCATTAATTTAAAAGTCTGCAATAATTCCTACTAGTCCATCATGCCAAAGTACCATCAAGTGATATCCTTAATTCCTTTTTATATCCCCTCTGAACACATACTTAAATTGGTTTTAAATGTTTTATGTTAAATCTATGGCTATAAGTTACACAAATTATATTGCTTTAAGAAAGTGAAAAATAGATTTCATTGACCTACATATTCATTAAATCCAAAATGGACAAACAACAAAAAATTGATTGAAAATATGGAAGTCTTTCTGTTGGATTGGCATTTATATTTTTGTATCTCAAGCATCAGAATTTCTTCTGGCATTTGTTAAGTGCCCTAGCACTTTCTTCAGCCCTGACAGCTTGTTGTGGTCTATAATAGGTTCCACTACAACTGGGGAGTCATCTCTTAACTTCAGAAGACAAGGACAAGATATCAGAACATTTATCTCATAAGCTTAGAAGACAAGGACAAAAAGAGTTCATAATGTTTAATGGACATTATTTCAGCATAGGGGTTATTTCAGTTTGAAAGATTTATTTCAAAGTATAAATTATTTCATATATACGTTTTTGCAACATATATGTTATTTCAGTGAAGACCACTTTCAATGTATATATATGGGGCAGGATGTAGCCCAGTGGTAAAGCATTCGCTTGATGTGCGGTCGATCTAGGATCGATCCCCGTCGGTGGACCTATTGGGCTACTTTTTGTTTCAGCCAGTGTTCCACAACTGGTGTAACAAAGGCCGTAATATGTACTATCCTGTCTGTGGGATGGAGCATATAAAAGATCCCTTGCTGCTAATCAAAAAGAATAGCCCATGAAGTAGTGACAGCGGGTTTCTTCTCTCAATATCTGTGTGGTCTTTAACCATATGTCTGACGCCATCTAACCGTAAACAAAATGTGTTGAGTGTGTTGTTAAATAAAACATTTCCTTCAATCCTTCCTTCAGTGTATATTTAAATGTATAAGGGTCATTTCAATGTACCGGTATTCATGAGTTATTCTGAGGTATATTCAAGGAGAGAACATCTCAAGGTTGCTTGCTAGACTGGTTTTAGCACCTAATGTTAAATGAATGTGATGTGATAGAACACAATGGTACCAGTCAAGATTTTCACAGGTGCTCAGTGCTCACCCTCCTGAACCACTGTATAACATCTGATGGTTCTAATACTTGTATCCATGATTATTGTATTATACAAGATCAAAATTAATGGAAGAGTCATCAAAAGTAAATAAACAAATTATATACATGTATATTAATGTAATACAATTGTCAACAATAAAAATTAACTGGGACCTTTCCTGTGACTGGAACCCCAACCTTTCCTACCAACCACCTTCTCCCCAACCATTAAAGGGCATAAGGTTAAATAATTATATTGGTTTCATTTAGATTGCCCAATCAAAAAGCGCCTAAATTTATAAATTTTCTAATAGAAGTAGGCAGAGTTCTAATTGTCTGGACTGCGCAAACAAATTATTAAAATTCCCCCGTTTTATTTTGGCATTTAAAATTCAAAATTGTCTTATATTTCTGTCCCGAGCCAGATCACTGGCTATCCAGAGATAGGGCCCGGGACAGACATGCTTGAAACTCCAGTGGCATATGAGCATGTAAATAAATATTGGTAATGGTAATGGGACCTTTTTTTATAGAAACATATATACTGGAACTAACGATTGACATATTAAACATAAACATAATATATATATATATATATATATATATATATATATATATATATATATATTCATTTCAGGTACATAAATGACTAGGACAAAGAATGTAAAATGATAACATGTACTAATAATAGATATTCTTTTGAATAAAATATTTTACTGTTCAAGCAATATAAAAATAAACAATGAGTATCAATGTAAATATTTATAAATGACTAGAATGACATCATCAATACATTTAAAAGAAAAACAATATAAACAATATAATTTCAAAGATCAAAACAATGTGTTCGACTAGAAACTGAGTATTTAATAATAGTAGCTGCTGAAGTTACCGGGGTACCTGACTAGAAGTTTAAATAAATATATCATATCAACACATAAGTTTTAACAATCTTGCATACATGTGTACATAGCTCTGAAAGGACAAATATTTGTTTAATAACATCTCAGTATATTAAATAAAAGTGTATTTATTTATTTATTGCCAATGGATTGTAGTATTTTCTCAAATAATCAATGTCACATATTACTACCAATCAGCCACAGCTGTTTTTACTCTGTAAATATTTGACAGTGCACCTCCGACTTTGAGCTTTCTGCTTTGGTATAACGCAACCACCATGACACCACCACAACCACTATGACATCACTGAGGCAGATGGTTCGGCAGTGCTGTACTGAAAATATATCAACACACTCACAAACTATCGAGGGAGTTAAAAAGAACAGCCACACAAATGACCCGAGTCATATGGTACATCACTTCATAAATAAAGCATCAGCTACATGTTTATGCATAAATGTTTGAAGATGCCAGTAACATATATCAATTCGCCTCACAGCTGGAGGAGGGAAAGGGGGTGGGGCACTGCACAATCTTCATATAGATTGAGGAGCCAGTGCACTCTGCCATCTTCCCCAACCTCCATCCTGCTTCCGATGTATGCAGGGAGTAACCTGCTCAAGGAATGATGTTAAGAGTTATGGTTGTCCGGGGCAACAACTAGAAACATTGAGAATGCTTTCAGCTTATAAACAGGATAAATACACTTGGAAGAATTAGTCATGGATTGCTGGCATCAAATCAGTAAACTGTCATTGTATAATTAAAGAAAACTCTCTCTAGTGTTGTAGAGGTTAAGCTGTCTGTTTAAACCTGGTAGGTGTTGGGTATCCTGGTAATCACATAGCTCATTATTTTAAATATTATATATATATATATATATATATATATATATATATATATATATATATATATATATACGTGTACGTGTACGTGTACATATACATATATATATATATATATATTCTTTAAAAAAGTAGGGGAACTCTACTAAGAATTTACAATTGCCAAAATTGTAAGGTGTAGTAGCTGTGGGGAATGGTTATATTATAATAGTGAATTAATTGGGCAAACATTACAACTGGTAGTTCAGTATTACAGTAGGTTTTATGACCACCAAAGATCTTGGAGGACGATTGGGGTCAGAAGTGAAATTTGAAAGTTGACGTTTTTTTATCAGTAAATCGAAAATTCAAACAATAAAAATGACTAAAAACAAAACAATAACAATTGTATGATCAACAGAATGAAAAAGATTGACAGAAATAATGTTCCACAGTGATTAATCAATATTCCTGGAAATTGTCAAAATCGAGAATGACACCCCATGCACGTGTATGGGGCAACTGCATGATGCACGTGCAAACTATGGAATGTGTTTCGATGTGTTGATAAACAGACCTGAACGTTCTTTACTAGGATGTCTGTGGTCAAAACATATTTTTAGTCTAATAGTTGATATTAACATTAATATTTCAGGTTCCCCTACTTTTTTTTTAAAGAGTATATATATATATATATATATATATATATATATATATATATATATATATATATATATACACACACACACACACATATATATACACATATATATATATTAAACAAACAAAAAACATGGCAGAATAAATTTAGTATGAAATTGTTACAAATGATAAGAAAACATACAAACATACTGGAAAACATGAAACATGTACATTCTAATAAAAAGAAAAATACCAAGTACGTAATTTTCTGATCAACTGTAAAAATATAAGAGGATTTAAATGCCATTTTATATAATACTGAATCAAAATGTGAAAGTAATGATAAATGACAGAATACAGAATTCAATAAAACTAAATCATGTTGCAGTCTTGAACTGAAAATTTAACAAATTTAAAAAAAATCAACAAAACAAATGGCAGTCGTAGTGTCTGACATTAATGCCCGTATGTACATAATAATTACCAATACTGATAAAACAAATTTAAAATAATAATTTATACATAATTTTGGCTTTCAAGGTTTTGACTAGATCATGAACACATCAGTATTTCAAAAATACAATATTAAATACAGAAACGAAATAACAAATGTGTGAACACACAGACAAACATGTATTGGAGACTAGAGGGAAACAAAACCAAAATACTATACAGGTTATATACCATAAGCATCAGAATTTGCATAATTAAAATGTTAAATATCTAGTACATTAAAAACAATGTATCCAAGTCCATAACCCCCCCCCAAAAAAAAACAAAAAAAAAACAAACAAAACAACAACAACAACATAAAAGTATTAATTGCTTTCTCATATGTAACATAACAATAAAATTGGTTATTACTTGTTGAATAAAGAAACATACAAATTGAATTAAAAGACACTGATTGGTTATTATAATCTGAATGAAAAAGCACCGACTGTTTTCTTAAATTGAAGGAAAAAGCACTAATTAGTTATTCTAATCTGAATGAAAAGCACTGAAAGTTTTTTTTTAATTTTAATGAAATAGCACTGATTGGTTATTCTTATCTGAACAAAAAAGCACCGATTGGTTATTTTACTTGGAATGACAGAGCACTGATTGGTTATTCTAGCTATGACCACATAATTGGCACTGGGTGTTTAAAGCACACTGATCTGTATCTTAGGGTCTCTAGATTAATAAAATTAAAAAACAAAGTTTTTAAATCATCATCAATTAGTGTGATTTACACATTCAATTTTAAAATTGTCTGTAGAGTAAAACTTTTTATTGAGTTATAGTAAAGAAGGCTTTTGCTTTGAATTGACCCACTACAAAATGAAAAAAAACTAAAAAAATATTTGACACAGTTTTGTAATGACAACTAATTCTATTTCACCTTATCACATCACAGTAAAAAAAAAACCCCAATACTGACAATTCATGCTACTTATATGTCTTATGGTAGTAGCAATTTTCTATACTACTGCCACCTAGTGAGCTGTTTGTACATTATTTCTGTGATCTGTGATGTCTCAGCCAGTGAACAGATCTGTCAATCAGTATGATTTGGTCAGTTAAATATTGTGTTCTGATAAAAACAATGAAGTATGACATGTTTGTGAAAATAAATTCATTGGTTATCACTTCATTATGTTAAAAATTAAAACAGACTTCCTCCATTATTATCATTAATAAATGGACTTTTGTTTTATTCTTTTGTAAATGTTTGAAAAAATATCTCGGACGAAAGACCATTCACCCCATACATGTGTTTCTATTTAGGTTTAATTATTATATGATGTACTTCTTGTTTTCTTTAATAATTACTTAATATATACTGACAAAAAGAAATATGGGAATTCTTGGTATTGTAGACCAAAGTTTGCTCGCTATTAGGGTCGTAATGTCTGTTTAAAGTATAAAGATGTAATACAGGACTGAATATCAGTTATGTGAGATTTAATGTCAGTAACATGGTTAATTTTATGACACTGTGGATTTGTTTGCAGTCACTCTTTACTGTGATCCCTGATTTCTTTCAAGCAGTATTAGTAGCTGCAGTATATATAATTAAATATGGGTCTTTCTTTGAAAATGGTACCTTAAAGTGTGACATATGATAGGTACTATAGCCCAGAATACATTACAATGGCTGTTATTCAGCATAATTCCGGTCACTTGGTCACGTGTTCAGTCAAAACCAGTGTTGATGCATTACAAACATAAACATCACTTTTAAGATCTATTCTTTATTTACATTAGGGTTTTGGGATATTTGGTTCTTATATACAACAGAAAATAATATTAAAACAATGGTCATTTTTAATGTCCCAATTTTGATCCTAATTATTTTGGAAAATTTGAGGAATTCTTTTTGCAAGGATATTAATTTTTTGCTATCGGTTTTACATACATTTGCATATCCAGGAAATATTTCAGGGAGCATTGAGACAAAATTACTGTCTAATTAATTCTGTATTCAACTGTCAAAGTGTCTGGGGTCAAAAAGGTACTATTTTGAAAGAAAGACTCTATATAAAACAAAACCTAATTACATGAACAAATCCAATATGGATGATTTTTGTGTGTGAGTGTTAAGTATCAAATACCTTTTCTTCCATATAGTTTTACTGTATGGTGGTAATATTGGAAACATTTAAACATGTATGTTTTTGATATGTTGTTATTAAGATATTTTCTACACAAAAAAAATACATTTTATTATTTACATGTACATAGCAATTTGGAATATATCATTCATGTTAATTTTGCTTTTGTGACATACCATTCTTTGATATCCACTTGCTAATCTAGATGATGTGAAAATAGTACTCAAAAAATTGATGGTTAAATGTTAAAGGTGAAGACTTCTTCAATGTTTAGTTGTACAATGCATCTTTTAAATAAATCAACATAAATGATAAAATCAATATTTGGCACTATTTGTGTGTATAAAGTTTTACACATTAAGTTTAAAACCATTCAATGAAAATGACAAGCTGTTGGCATATACAAAAATATTGTAAGATGTGGAGACTGAACAGTAAAACTCCAAGGGATACTACAAAGGAAAATACAACAGATGGAATTCATGAACAAAGAAGACCTGAAATATTAATTTGATCACAAACTTAATTTATTACTGGAATTATTCCCTTCAGTAGAAAAAGGTTCACCAATGGCCAGTGATGTTAAAGGTCCAGGGTTCCCACTGAAAAGAATTTTATTTTAGCCAAGTTTCAAATATGTAGAGTATTTCCTTAAAAATTATTCCAAAGTGATTTTAAAATTTAAAGAGAATATTATTAGCCAGATACTAAATGATGTAGCCACTGTGCATAAAAATTTGCAATTGTCTCATCAGGCAATGGACAGACGAGCCATGGACCAAGGACCATGGGAATTTGTAAAATTAATTTTTAATTATTAATTAAATTTTTATAAGTTTATTAAAACATTTTTAATTAAATGATAGTAAAATCACAAAAAGACCAAATGATGATCATAAACATGCATATATATTGTCCTGAGTATTATAGCAAAGGAAAAAGGCCAACCATAAAAAAAATATATTGTTTGCTGTAGTCTGATGGACCCATAAGAAGCATCTGGATTTAATTTTTTCTTCCTTTTTAAATATTTTATAACTAACTGTTAAGAATTAGAACACAAAAAAAGTGTTTATTTAATGGAAGAAAAGAACATTTGCATATTTTAACGACAAGATACCACATTACAAATTATGCTATTTGGTGTCTAATGTCTGGCTATTTTGACACTTGGTTGGGAGAAAGAGAGAGGAAACTCATTACATAGTCTACTTCTACAGAAGAAAAATAAATAGCAATGATGGGATACTGGTTGGGATGGTAAAAACCCAAGTCCACCGAGAGTAAATAATCCTACAAGCCATCATGCTTTGGGCAAGTGATCTACTAGGTCTACTAAGCTACACCTCATCGCTCAGTTTATAACCACTTCTTCTTCTGTTAAAGGTGCAATGTCGAAGTTAACTTTGACATAGAACCTTTAAAGGGACACACCGTAGTTTCAACCCATTAAAATGGACATTAAGTTTAGTTAATCTACAAACCTGTAACACATTTGGATAAAGTTACAACAGAATAAAGCAAGAGTCTGTGACATGATGAAATACCCTTAAAAATATACTAGAACGACTCCATAACCATAAACTGGCCTCGTTGGCGTCGTGGTAGGCCATCGGTCTACAGGCTGGTAGGTACTGGGTTCGGATCCCAGTCGAGGCATGGGATTTTTAATCCAGATACCGACTCCAAACCCTGAGTGAGTGCTCCGCAAGGCTCAATGGGTAGGTGTAAACCACTTGCACCGACCAGTGATCCATAACTGGTTCAACAAAGGCCATGGTTTGTGCTATCCTGCCCGTGGGAAGTGCAAATAAAAGATCCCTTGCTACTAATCGGAAGAGTAGCCAATGTAGTGGCAACAGCGGGTTTCCTCTCAAAATCTGTGTGGTCCTTAACCATATGTCTGACGCCATATAACCGTAAATAAAATGTGTTGGGTGCGTCGTTAAATAAAACATTTCTTTCTTTCCATAACCATAATGCATTTTGTGACTTTTGTAACCAGAAAAACTTCGGATATATGGAAATGGATAATCTAAACAATAAAATCTACGTAATGTATGATTTCAATTATCAAAACCGGCTCTAACAGTGAAAAATATGCCTTAGTGTTTAAAAACTAGGATCTGTCCCTTTAAATTCCTATTTTTAACATACTTTTTAAACAGAACATATGGAAAAGAATGTTTATTAAATCAGAATCACATAATAAATGGAGTGGTTATTAGAAGTCTAACTTTTTTCAATAAAATAAAATACTAACAGACTGTCAGACAGACAGATAGGCAGACTGACTGACTGATGGTCTATTACTAACAGACTGTCAGACAGACAGATAGGCAGACTGATTGACTGATGATCTATTAAAAATGACAGGTCAAACTACAGCAAACACAATTTTTTTTACAGATGACCACATAGTAATAATTGTATGTACCGATATGACCACATATAGTAATATTGGTAAAGATATGTTCACATTACGTCAATCGCCACCCAGCTGTCTGTTGTGTTCAAATCCCCTGTGAACATCAACCTCATCCTTGAATGCCAGCAGTCCAAGCTGGGCGTGCGATGCCTCGTTCAGTGCTTTGGACCGGATGCAGCTCCGGTACTGATCCGTACTGAGATTCGGGTCGCAGTACTTCTCGTGCCACATGTGAAAAATACCTGGATCGGTCGCCCTGATCACCAGATAGTCACTGCGAACATACTTCTGGTACAAAAACACGTCCTCGCCACCCCATCCCGTTATCTGCTCATCAAAGCCTTTGATTGTCAAGAAATCCGACCGATACTGGCAGGTCATCCCGTAACCAAAGTCCCGCCAGAAGCCGGTGTCTTTTGATATGACTAGCTGGTCTCTCAGAGAAGGTATCTCCATGTCATGCAAGGAATAAACAACATTGGGGTTGTACAGACTGAAGACGATCGGGTAGTAGACTCGTTTGCCCCTCTCGGTGTTCAGTCGACAACGCTCCAAGAATTCGTTATTGAAAATAATATCGACGTCACATAAAAACAGCAGTACATCTCCACCTTTCCAGTTGAGAGCACCAATCTGAAGTCCGCGACCTCTAGTGAAGGTTTCCTTCAAGGTCACCAATTTCATGTGTTTGAACTTGTACATCCTCGCAGTCTGAGACATTAAATCCTTGACCTCTTTGAGTCCTTCCTTCCCGAAATACACGACGGTGAGAAAGATGCGTTTGTCTTGTTTGATGCACACGTTGATGAATCTCTGAATGAAGAGTCTGAATGTGTCCACCCGACCTGAAAGAGGCAGGATCAGATTGATCCACTCCTGGATGGTGTTTATTTGGTGGTTGATGACCAGCATCGGGGGACCATACGGCCGCAGCATGATGACCTTCGTGTAAGTATTCCCAGCGGACACCTCTCTACTTCTGAAGTATAATTCGTAATGGCAGCCTGTGGTAGGCTGATGTCGATACAACCCCTCTAGGAAGTCTTCCAATCCATACTGAGTTGAAGATGTGGACCGGTTCTGGTTCAGCTGGTCGACCGCGAATGCGACAATCTCGAACAAATCCTTCTTCTTATATCCTATCGGTTTCTCGATGACTCGTTTACCCAGACCAGGATCAACCAGATAAACTCGGTTTAGTGTAAACCGGTTAAAGGCGACAACATCATATTCAGTTTTCAGTGGCAATCCTCGTGTGATTTCGGCAGAAAGGATTTTGTCCTGAAAGTATTTTTCGTAATCTTGTGGCTTGCCTTCCAGGAGCATATTCTTTCCTTCAGTATCTTCTTTAGAACTGACCTCGTTCTCCACCTTGTTACTAAGATTCCTAAAATGCTCCTTAGCAACGAAGAGTTCACTTTCCAAATACTGGATTTTCAACTTCAGGTTATCCACTTCCTGTCTGTGAATGATCTCCCTTTCTTTGAGGATGCCTCGAGCCGTCTTGCTGTCTGTGTGGTCCTTGTACACTGGGAAGCCATTATTGGAGTGGTACAGATGGCGGTCAATGTTGAGACCGAATTTTGCCACAAACATCATGGTGATCACAGACAGACTGAAAAGCAGAAGCAGTATCCGTGGCATTCTGATCATTTCTGTGACCAGTCCAGTCATAGGGCGGAAACAACATGCAAAGACATCTTAAGGCCTTCCCATCCACATGCAAATCTCTCACAGAATCTGGCATTCCAATTACATCATCAGAATTTTAAATGGCCAGCATCAATCATCTGTGGCCTCTTTTAACTGGATGCTGGTTACAGTTGTGGTTAGATAACTCTGGTTGCTTGGTAACCCTGGTTACAAAGGTACCTGGATAATAATATGAACTGGTAACTACAATATCAACATGTCAACCACTTAAAGGGTCCATGATTTGGTTTTTATCCAGAATTTTGTGATTGTCAATATTCTTTGTGGTAGTATTCTTCCTTTCTTTTTTTTCATTGCTTAGTCTAAGCTTGTCCAATAGAGCTTGTCCATACACTACATCTGAAATAACAAATTAAAAAACAAGTTAACAATAAGAAGAAATAATCAGAACTGATTCTGACCAATCATAAATAATTTGTGAAATATGTGGTTTTGTTTTGTTTTTTAAATGTACATGAATTTGTACTCAATGTAGGTATTTTATATAATTCTGTTTTCTAGATAGATAGATAGCTAGATGGAAGGAAAAATGGATGAATGGTTTGATGATGGAGGCAAACTGGACATAAATGTGACATCCATATGTTCATCCATCCATCCATTTATAGATCCATCCATCCATGCATCTATCTATTGATCCATCCAATCCCTACCAATCCATCCATCCATCCAATATACACCCACCCACCCATCCATCCAATATACACCCACCCATCCATCCATCCATCCAATATACACCCACCCATCCATCCACCCATCCAATATACACCCACCCATCCATCCAAACAACAAGACATTCAGCTACTGTTCTGAGTTACCAGAACTACAAACTGCCAACCAGAAACTCAACAGCAGAATTATTTTCAAGTGCCGCAGGCCTCAACCGAAAGAATTGATTTCTTCAAGTGTTATAGTCCCACAAGATGTAACTACTTTACAGCAGTGCTTTAATACATTTTTTCTTTCTTTTTTAATGCATTTTACACTTTTTTTAATGATTAAGATAATAAGAAAAACCATTAAAACGTACACATGTAATGTTATGGAATTTTGTTTAACATACAAAATGTGTTTACTGACAAGAGTCCAGTTGAACATGCATGGGAAAAAATACAAGGAATGTTGAAGTTAAGATTTAATTTCTTTAACAACTCCACTTGAGTACATTTTTGCATTAATTATCTCCTATATGTAGAAATAAAAGCAGGTTACAAAACAAAATCTCGAAATTTTAATATTGGTGGTCAGGTACTAAGAATGGCCCTAGAGGCAGATCTATGGGGCCCAGTGGCCCAGCCCCCCTCCCCTAAATTTTGTGGCAGTTATTATATATTTCTTTGAAAAGAAGCCTTATAGTGTGGAGTCAAATAAATCTATGAGAACATTAGTCAGTATTACATGCTACAATCCAGCCAGTGCACCACGACTGGTACATCAAAGGCCATGGTATGTGTTATCCTGTCTGTGGGATGGTGCATATAAAAGATCCCTTGCCACTAATGGAAAAATATAGCGGGTTTCCTCTCTAAGACTATATGTCCAAATTACCAAATGTTTGACATCCAATAGCCGGTGATAAATAAATCAATGTGCTCTAGTGGGGTCGTTAAATAAAACAAACTTTAATATTTGCATGCTACATGTGCTGAGTTACAGGGATACACTTCAACCAGTGGGAGTTCTCTCCCCAGCATTGTTCCTTCCCAGCAGTGGGTCACACATGTGAACATGAGGGCATTACTAAGACAGTTGGACAATTGTTACACCATTCCACACACAAAAAAACCCCACCCATGTAATTAATCATTTAATGGCAGCTCGACAAATTTTTGACAATTACTCAACCATACCACTAAGAAAATAATAAATATTATCAGAATACAAACATTGCTTTTTGCTGTAAAACACTCCAAACAGAATTTCTTTTTTAGTAGGCCTATTTGGAATTTTAATATATTTTTCAGAATCTTTAGGAAAACAATCTTACATCTAACAAAAAGTGATCAACATTTTAAAACTGTACCTGACAATAACTGACACATGCACGAACACACCCACTGTGATATAAATACACTGTAAATTAAAAAAATATATGTTTGCTATTTATTAATGATGTTAATAACATGGACTAAATATCAAGACCAAACTTGCCCTCAATCCATTGGTTCTTTATGCGTTAAAATATATTCTTAATTAATTTTCCTTCAAACATTTCTATATAAGAAATGTTTGTCATTTGTTTGGTGGTGAATTCACTTGTTTAATTAAAATACACATAAATCAGTTTTTAACATCCTTTCTATGACTTGTTTTACATAATGACATCCCATTTGACATAATCAGTGATAGAAATAAGCCGAACATTTTACTAGTCCAACAGACTAATACATCTAGAAATCTACTTGTCCACCAACATTTTCATTGTCCAAATAAATTTTTTGTTTTATTCAAGTACAAGGATGATGTTTTTGATTGCTTAAAATGAAACTGCATCGAACATTTTCACTTGTCGACAGGACAGGTACCAAGGTGCATTTTGTTCGTTCAAATAGATTTTCACTTGTCAGGACAAACAGACAAGTGCTTATTTCGAACGCTGATAATGACATAAACATTTTTGAGGTTTATTGAAGGATAACATTATGGTTTTTTAGAGATGAGGTTCAATAAGAATAGTTTGTTTTGTTTAATAACACCACTAGAGCACATTGATTAATTAATCATCGGCTATTGGATGTCAAACATTTGGTAATTCTGACACATAGTCATCAGAGGAAACCCGCTACATTTTTCCTACTGCAGCAAGGGATCTTTTATATGCACCATCCCACAGACGGGATAGCACATACCACGGCCTTTGATATACCAGTTGTGGTGCACTGGCTGGAACGAGAATCGGAACAGAGTAAATTGCATAACAGCGGGAAGTTTGTAATTATAACAGTATGACAACCAATTTGTTTTTTGTTTTGATGAAAGATATATTGGGACTATGTTTTCAAGAGTACATTTTGTTGAATGGAATAATAACTAAGAGCAAAAGTAGTACTGACCAAAAGATCAGTCTCCAGTCACTAGACTTAAAGATAAGCAGTGTAAACTATTTTCAAATACAATGAAACCCCTTTAAATCGGACACCCTAGGGACCAAGACAAATGTCCGGTGTTAAGAGGGATCTGGTTTAGAGAGGTTAAGTTATGTCCTGGTTTTTAAAAAGGGACTCCGTAAAACATCCGGTTTTGAGAGGTTTCACTGTATTACAACTTGATTTTACTGGTAAATAAAACATTACTTACACATTCTTGTTTAAATTATCTATTTCAACAACTCCAATGGGCACATAAAGTTAAAGTTTACTTTTGTTCAACGACACCACTAGAGTACATTGATTAATTAATCGTTAGCTATTTGATGTCAAAACTTTGGAATTTCTGACATGTAATCATCACAGAGAAAACAAAAACACTACATTTTTCCATTAGCAGCATGGGACCTTTTATATGCACTTTCCCAGACAAGACAGCATATACCATGGCCTTTAATGTACCAGGCATGGGGGCACTGGTGAGGATGGATAAAATTCATTAATCTGGATACATCTACCACCAAATTAAAGTTTGTTTTGTTTAACAACACCACAAGAGCACATTTATTTATTTATTTATTTATCAACTATTGGATGTCAAACATTTGGTAATTTTTACATATAGTCTTAGAGTGGAAACCCACAATATTTTTTTTCCATTAGTAGCAAATGATCTTGTATATGCACCATCCCACAGACAGGATAACACATACCATGGTCTTTGCTATATGAATCATGGTGCACTGGCTGGAACGAGAAACTGCCAAAGGGTCCACCAACAGGAATCGATCCTAGATCAACCACACATCAAACAAGCACTTTACCACCTGGCTACATTCCACCCTCACCAGCAAATTAACCAACATCATATTATGTAAAACAAAAAATGGGAACTATCATCAATGGCTATATAGCCACTGACATTAGCTTTTAAACAGTGTGAAACAATTTCAGCTGCTAAAACTTTTTACTGTTAAGTTAGACATTACTTACCATACACTTTTTGGTTTAAATTAAAATTATCAATTTTGGTAATTTTTTATCCACCACATTTCTGGAGTTTGTACTAGCTCAAAATTTTATTTTACGAGAAACCAAAAAGGTGCATGCTGGTACTAACATTACCTCAGAAAGTAGAACAAGTGACTTTTAAACAGTGCAGCAGAGTAATAATAATAAAAATAAGAAGAAGACAAAAACAATCGCCAAACCTTTCACGATCTTTAGTATCTACAATCCCAAGATCAACTGGATCACTGCCTGGTCAAAGCAGTTCTGACAGATGCTGCATGTATAAGTTAACAAATTGCTGTAAACACCATTAAATGTGTCCTGCAGGTTTACATATCCCAGCACATGTAGACAATTAGCATCCCCCCACTACGAAGGGAGCACAAATTAGTGAACAAACAGCACCCTGAGTCGGAGTTAGCCATTCTGAGAGTGCCAGTGTTATCAGAGGTTTCGGTGATAAAGGTCAACACAGTCTGATAGCAGTCAGGGTCAGTGCGGTGCACTCTTTGGAAGATGTGTGCAATTACAATGAGAAAAACATGCATTAAATTTCACATCTCAGATTAAGTGAGTGGAGACTAGGGGCGTGGGGTGGTGTGGGAGGGGTTGGATGGTGGGAGAGATGTGTGCAATTACAATGAGAAAAACATGCATTCAATTTCACATCTCAGATCAAGCGAGTAGAGATTAGCGAGGTGGGGTGGGATGGGAGTGGGGTGGGAGATGTGTGCAATTACAATGAGAAAAACATGTCTTAAATGTCACATCTCAGATTAAGTGAGTAGAGATTAGGGAGGTGGGGTGGGTGGGGTGGGAGGGGTGTGGGTGGGGGGAAGATGTGTGCAATTACAATGAGAAAAACATGCCTTAAATTTCACATATCAGATCAGCAAGTGGAGATTAGGGAGGTGGGGATGGGAGAGGGAGAAGATGTATTATCAACACAGGTCTCTCCATCTTTGATAGAATTCTCTGGCGAGTGGAAATTAGGGAGGTGGGGAGGTGTGCAAACACACTGAGAAAAACATGTTTTAATTTCGTATATCAGATTGATGAGTGGAGATTAGTGAGGTGGGGAAGGGTGGTGGTGGGAGAAGATGTGTCAAAAACACTGGTTCTTCATTCTTTGACAGCAGTCTCTGGGAAGTGGAGATAACGAAGGTGGAGAGGTGTGCAAACACAATGAGAAAAACTTGCTTTAATTCCTGGTCTCCTGTCAATGAGTGGAGATGAGGGAGGTGGGAGCGGTTTGAGATGTGTTAAAAATGCAGCAATAAATCTTCCTGTCTTGGACATGATTCTCTGGCAAAAGTTCTGACAGGCGTGCTTGAACAGTTTTCTGATGGAAGAACGCTAAACATTACCCCTACTGGTCTTCCACCCAACACTCTCAATAGATGTAATTACATTAAAACAAAACAAATATTGCATATCTTTTTCTATATTTCCCCTGGTCTTTACTACCCCCACCCCCATCAGGCCATAAACATTTCAAAGCAGTATGTGTTAATACCATAAAACATGTAAAAAAAAACCCAAAAAACACTCACAAAATACATAAAATCAAACAAATATTTCAATTACTCCCTGTCACACACACACACACACATCTTGATATCTTCTGGGACAGCCCTAAATCAAACCATAAATATTTCACAGCCTAGAATGTATACATAATTACATAAAACATGTAAAAACAAAAATTAAAAAACAAAAACAAAACAAAAAACACAACAACAACAACAACAAACCCCACAACAACCCATTCTTAATAATTCCATTTGATTTTTTTTGATTTTTTTTTTACTCCTGCCTCAACCACAATTACTGACCCTAATACAATAGCAGATGGTGTAATTACCATGAAACGCGAAAAACAACAATGACAAATTGATACTGACAAAAGTTCCTACAAGAGCTGTTTCCTATTGCAGTTTACTGCATGGCTGCTGTCATTTCCCCATGTGTGTACCTACTGCCGACAGTGATCCCCGCTGTGAAGAAATCTCTGTGGATGAATTATAACCCCGCAATTTGGCACATGTAGCATGTAATACTGCGCGTATGTAGTGTGAGGTTTTGACAAATTTGTTTGACTCCACATCATACGAGTTTCTCACAGAGACGGTAATGGTAAAATAATGAAGTAATCTGCGAGATTATTTAGCCTTAAAACTAAAAAAAAAAAAAAAAAGAGAAAGAAAAAAAGAAAAGAGAAAAGAATGAAAGAATAAATAATTCAAATATGAAAGATTTATATGCAGGGTTTAAGCTGTCATTCGCCAAGTTGAATCTGGCGAATGTAAGTCATTACCAATTCACCAAAAAGTTAATTCGAAAACAAAGCACTTCATTTCTATGATAAAAGAAAAAAGATATGTGTATAGCTATTTTAAAAATTAAATCTGTTTGCCTAAATGTTACTTGAATTTGGCTACAGATTTTCTTATCATATTCACCAAATTGCTATTAATTTTTTACGTCCAGCTTAAACACTATATATATATATTTGTCTTTATTGTTGTTTTGTTGAATGACACCTATAGACCACACTGATTTATTAAGCATTGACTGTTGGATGTCAAACATAATTGTAACATATCATTTCATCCTGGTCGAAGGGTTAAATGAATGTTTGGCCAAGTAGACAAATTAATCTTCAACATTTCTAGGGGCGAGACGTAGCCCAGTGGTAAAGCACTCACTTGATGCACAGTCGGTTTGGGATCGATCCCTGCCAGTGGGCCCATTGGGCTATTTCTCGCTCTAGCCAGTGCACATTCCTTGTAATTTTTCCCATGCGTGTTCTATTGGCCTCTTGTCAGTAAACAGATTTTGCCATACCCAACTTTGTTTTGCAGATTTCTTTTTTCAAGTCAACCTTTTGACAAAATTAATTACTCTTATCATTACTGTCTGATTTTCTTAACCCTAAACTTAACCCATTTTCCTTCTGAGGCCCCCCCCCCCCCATACCCCCTGTTGACTGTGGTTGCATTCAATTCCATAGCGCCATATCCATAAATTTCTTTCTGGCAGAAACACTGTTTGTATATTAAACAAAATTCCATAACATTACATGTGTACATTTTAATGGTTTTCTTCATTATCTTAATCGTAAAAAAAAGAGAGTGTAAAATGTATTAAAAAAGAAAGAAAAAATGTATTAAAGCACCGCTGTAAAGTAGTTACATCTTGTGGGACTACAACACTTAAAGAAAGCAATTGGATGGCTGGATGGATGGATGGTTGGATGGATGGATGGATGGATGGATGGATAGATGGATGGACAGAGGGATGGATGGATGGATGGATGGATGGATGGATGGATGGATGGACAGAGGGATGGACGGATGGATGGATGGATGGATGGATGGATGGACAGAGGTGATGGATGGATGGATGGATGGATGGATGGACAGAGGGATGGATGGATGGATGGATGGATGGATGGATGGATGGACAGAGGGATGGACGGATGGATGGATGGATGGATGCATGGATGGATGGATACATGGGTGAATGGATGGATGGATGGATGGATGGATGGACAGAGGGATGGACGGATGGATGGATGGATGGATGGATGGATGGATGGATGGATGGACAGAGGGATGGACGGATGGATGGATGGATGGATGGATGGATGGATGGACAGAGGGATGGACGGATGGATGGATGGATGGATGGATACATGGGTGAATGGATGGACAAACACAAAAATAAACAGGAAGGAAGGAAATGTGTTATTTAATGATGCACTCAACACATTTTATTTACAGTTATATGGCATCAGACATATGGTTAAGGACCACACAGATATTAAGGGAGGAAACCTGCTGTCGCCACTTCATGGACTACTCTTTTCTATTAGCAGAAAGGGATCTTTTATATGCACCATCCCAGACAGCATAGCACATACCACGGCCTTTGATATACCAGTCATACACAAAAACAGATGCACACAGATACAGACCAAAGATACCGATACAGACAGGAAATTTAAGCTTACTGACTAGACATCAGTATAGACTTTTGCTGCTTTGATCCGTTTGACTGTACCTGCATCTGCTGTAGCTTGTGTGGTCTGGCGAAATGTTCTTATGTATACAGGATACACACGTTTAAAAGGACATCAAATCCCATCTGGGGCGGGATGTAGCCCACTGGTAAAGTGTTCACATGATGCCCAGTTCAGGGCCATACCCTAATCAAAATCCTAGTGGGGGGGGGGGGGGCACTACTTTTTATAAACAAATGAAGCACAATACAAATTAAACCCAGAGATTTGTATGCTATTTTCTGGAGTTAAAAAAAGAAGGAAAAAAAAAAGTGAGATTCTCAGGAGGGGCAAGTGCCCCCTACCTGCCCCCCCCCCCCCCCCCCCAGGGTACGGCCCTGGTAAGGTATCTTTTATATGCACCATCCCACAGAAAGGATAGCACATACCACAGCCTTTGATATACCAGTCGCGGTGCACCGGATGGAATGAGAAATAGCCCAATGGGCCACCGACAACAATCGATCCCAGACAGACCGTGCACCAGGCATGCTTTTTACCATTGGGCTACATCGGTCTACAGGCTGGTAGGTACTGTGTTCAGATCCCAGTCAAGGCATGGGATTTTTAATCCAGATACCGACTCCAAACCCTGAGTTAGTGCTCCGCAAAGCTCAATGGGTAGGTGTAAACCACTTGCACCGACCAGTGATCCATAACTGGTTCAACAAAGGCCATGGTTTGTGCTATCCTGCCTGTGAGAAGTGCAAATAAAAGATCCCTTGCTGCCTGTTGTAAAAGAGTAGCCTATGTGGCAACAGCGGGTTTCCTCTAAAAGAACAGTGTCAGAATGACCATATGTTTGACGTCCAATAGCCGATGATAAGATAAAAAAAAAACAATGTGCTCTAGTGGTATCGTTAAATAAAACAAACTTTACGTTCCGCCCTTTCTTCAGCAAATGACGCCCATGCCTGTATACATATTATCTGTATAAGCAGGGGGCGAGACATAGCCCAGTGGTAAAGTGCATGCCTGATGCGCGGTCGGTCTTGGGTCGATCCCTGTTGGTGGGCTCGCTGAGTATTGAAAGGCCGTGGTATGTTCTATCCTGACTAAGGGATGGTGTATATAAAAGACCCCTGGCTACTAATAGAAAAATATAGCAGATTTCGTCTCTATGTCAAAATCACCAATGTTTGACATCCAAAAGCCGATGATTATGATATGCTCTAGTGGTGTCGTTAAACAAAACAAACTTTAAAAAAAAATGTTTTATCTGTATAAGCAAGCTGTATTGTATTGGCACTGTTTCATTAATTAACGTTCTTGGTTTACCTCACACAAAAGTAAATAAATTATAAATTAAAAGTAAATAAATAGAATGTGCTGGTAAATAGTAAAAATAGGTTTTTTTTATGAACATTGTTATTTAATTAATCTTCTATTTATATTATCACACCCTCCCACCTCCCACCCCCATTATAAAAAGAATTTACACTGGATGTTTACAAATAGGAAGAGTTCCTTAATGACCACGAATTTAGTTACGTTTAACTTACCGTATATAGTCTGTCCCATCCTACAAAAATACTTTTTTTGTAAATAATTTCAGTTTGTTTTGACGACACGTAAGAAAAAAAGTTAAATGTTTGTGTGCAATTTAGAAAACAATCGATTCAGAAATAAATAAATTGTAGTAAATTCCAAAGTATGGAGAAGAAAAAAAGGCGTTTTTTATTTAGCTAAGTCAGTTTCAGAAATTTAGCCCGAATTTTTTTATTTAGCTAAGTCAGTTTCAGAAATTTAGCCCGAACCACTTTATTAACTACTTGGTTTCAGTGATTGAATCAAAGGTTACCATTGTCAATGGACAGGAAACGGGTTTCCAGGAAAGTCCCAGCGTCGGAGCAACCCGATTGTCTCTACGGAAGGTACATTTCAACATTGCGTTGACAATGAATTGTAAAGCTTTCATGACTGCCACAGACATGACTGTATATAGTTTTGTTTAAGTTGCATTTTTGAATCAATTCAAAATCAGATATCGTCATAGTTTCACCGTTTTTATATACTGGTCGTGTGGACGTAATAGAAGCACATGTCAACTTCTAAATGACATTTTGTCGTTGATTAATATTTTGTGTTTTTGAATTGGAGATTATATTATTTTAAACTTTATTGAGATCATGTTAGTTCCAGAAAAATATTAAAAGTAGTTTTTCAATATATTTCTGTTTGTTGCCTTATTTTGAAAAATTATAAAGAAAGGTATTTAAAGAGTAATATTGCTGATAACTGTTTCATAGGCCTACTCATATATTTGTCATCATTATTAGAATTTAGAATTGCCAAAATTATTAATCAAAACCAACAATCGAACTATTTTCACGACCCACGGGTTCTCCAGGCCTCGAATTTAATGGCTGGATACGGCAAATTGCTGCAATGCCCAGTCAAATCCCACAATGGCCAGAAAATGAATGATATGAACTGGCCGTGCCTTATTATTTTGCAGGATACTAACTGGTCATCATACTCGAAAGCGATTTCATAATGTTTTATTACGAATCCAGTGTTCTAGTTGACCCATTTTAAAGGGTGCTGTGCATTGGTTGGGGGGGAACGCACGCGTGCATGCGCACACACACACACTGTTGTGTTATATTATTAAAACACAGTTTGATTGAAATTGAACTGGTCTGCCTTTTCCTATAATTTGACAAATTCGAGGCCTCGTACACGAGAGAGCTAACTACTACCTTATTTTTAAAAGGTGAGCCCCCCCCCCCACCAACCTCACACACACACACACACATTTCTCATATTGTTTCTAAGGGCCGGATGTTTGTGTTTGCTTCTCTTTGAAAAAAAAAAAAAAAAAACCCTGCATTTTCGTCCACAAGTTCTAACAGGCCTGTAAACAAACATTAATCTATGTAGTCTGGATCTCCTACTCTTTTTTTTCTTCTCTTTTTTTCTTTTTTCATTTACTATCAAATTCAAGCATACATATTCTAGTTCAATCAACCAGTAGAAAGGTGCCAGAAAGCTGTGCTAGAAAACCTGTCTAACACACATCACCTAGATGTTAATGCTAATTCCGTTTCATTGGTTAATTGACCTCGTCGTTTAGGAGGTAAACGACTGTTGCTACCCTTCATTACGTCATTCCATAATCAACGATAGTAACTGACGTTGCGTAATATGTAACGCTGCATGCAAAAAGAAAATGCAGTGAATTTTATAAAATAGTCAGGGAGCCAGACATGAAAAATGGCTCAAAATCAGGTTTATTTTAATATTTTTAAACAGCTTAAATATTTTAAATAAAGGATTAGTTGGTATGCAAGTCAATTTCTATTGCCAAATTTTTTTATTCCATAGGAACTGAAGGCATGTAGACCATAGATTTTTTCACATAATGAATCAAATAGTGACTATTTTCAAACTTTTTATTATTAATTTTTTTATAGGTATTTTAAAATTGAGATGAAACTTAGCATACACATAGCACATATTATAGGGAGCATTTTTAAATTAAAAGTAATTAAAAATGTGTACTAGCATATACATTGATTTTTCAAGATGGCCACTATTAATATGCTAAAATTAACTATTATGCTGGTTTGTTTTTAGTTGTAAGTATGACATATATATATAACAACATGTTATAGGAATGAGTCACGAGATGTTTGAAAAAGCTTCACTAAAAACTTCCTTTTACACCAGGACCCAGTCACAGATCAGCATTGATTTTTTCAGTGTGTTTGTAAGGTATTGGTGACTGTTTTTAGACACTTTTTCAAAACTTTACGATATTGATATTTTAAGTTATAAGAAAATTCACTGAGAACAATGGCGTGAGTAAATATGTTGCGGTAGCCATCTTTACATCATACCCAAGCCCGAAAAATGTTCACATGAAGTACTCTGCTATTGTCTCTAGATCATGCTGCTGTGGTTGTAAAGTATATCTGTAACAAGTAATACCAGAATATCTGATCAACCTATATTTTAGCTACCCAAAACGCTTTAAATGTTGAACCGTACCCATTGGGAACAAACAAAAAGGAATCACTCCTCTTCCAACGACTCCAGTTTTGAAATGAGTGCCAGTGCTAATAATAAGGAAGGAAAATGTTTTATATAATGACGCACTCAACACATTTTATTTACGGTTATATGGCATCAGACATATGGTTAAGGACCACACAGATATTGAGAGGAAACCTGCTGTCACCACTTCATGGGCTACTTTTTTCGATTAGCAGCAAGGGATCTTTTATATGCACCATCTCACAGACAGGATAGTACATACCACAGCCTTTGATATACCAGTTGTGGTGCACTGGCTGGAATGAGAAATAGCCCAATGGGCCCACCGATGGGGATTGATCCCACACAGACCGCACACTGAGCGAGCACCTTATCACTGGGCTACGTTCCGCCCCTTGTCAAGACTAATGGAGTAGGAGAAGAGATTGGAAGAAAAGTGAGATATGTCGGGAAGATTAATGATTAATGATGCGTATGGCAAATGTAAATCTAGAAACAGAGTTTTCAGCGAATTGTTGAAGAGAAAACGGAGCATTTAAAAAAAAAAAGATAAAATCATTGAGCATTTTAAAAGAAAATGATAAAAACATTAAAACATAATTTGGGCACGTTTTGTTCCGTCTCTTCTGGGCACTCAGCTCTTATTAGTATAGTAATGTTATTAATAGCTGGTAAAGAGTTGTACATGTAGACAGTCAGAAACGTATTTCAACTTATCTTAATCTAATTACAGCTTAACATTTCAGTGGTTTTGAGGTCAGCTTGTTTGTACTTAATTTTGGCTTGTATATTTTGGTCATATGGTCCCACACCACCATTAATAAACTCCATGCAGTTCAATACAATGTCTATGTCAGGATATATTCTGTGAAAAAAATACAACACTATCGAGAGGGTTATGTGATTGTTAATTTTAGGGAGTGCTCTCAGCTGACAAGTACCATGTAAAACATCTTAGGTAACCGGAAGTCAGTTCACGTGAGTTTTACTTAGGTAACCGATTGTTCCGTTGTGTGAATATAGTTCTCGTAACTGATGAGTTAGGCCTACCTAATCCAATAACACTTGAACTACGGTTCTGTGCTACATTGGTGGTTCAAATGTATACATAAACTGATTTTCACTTTCATTTCTGATATATGGTATTTTTAATTTTATAATGTAATTATTCATCAGGTAACCGATTTGCGGTTCTCGTGATTTTATATTTATATATATACATGCATACAGAACAACGGTTCTTGTGAAATATTGTGCCCTGTACATATAACAAGTTACTACAAACCAATAGGTTATTAAAATACCACAGAGGTCAACCTACATGTAAACATCAAAGAAAGATTTCAAAAAGCATATCAGCATTTTGTAGAGGTATTTTTTTAAATGAGGACCTAAACCGGACTATATTGAGCTGCTACAACTAGTAATGACACAACAAATCTATGGTGGTGTGTTGGCACGTTTATGACCCCGGCTTTGGTGTAATCTAAATGCATGCATATCCAGTTTTATCTCAGTACAGCAGGGCTCAAATTTAACGGTGGCCATGCGGCAAATTGCAGCATGCACACCAAGTAATATGCACAAATGCCCTGAACATTATTTTGCATGTTACTAATTGGCCATCATACTCGAACACGATCAGTCTAATTCAAATGGCTTTGCACTCTAATTTGCCAAACTCGAGGCCTGGTACAGGACAGAGTTCACATCATCTTGTAACAGCTCTGGCTATTGGGCGTCTGTGATGGAAACAGCCGTCTGCACATTAACTTTTGACCTGGGTCTGAAACAACTGGAGTAGCACTTTAATGATTGAAAGCTATGGAGTAATTAACCCACGAAGGTTCCCCTGTATTAGTTAGATGGTATCTGTATTGTTGGTAGTTTTAGAGAATTAGTGTGGCCATTATTTTGCCACTTGTCCATAAATGACTGTCAATAGAGCGACACATACACACACCATTGGTGTTTCCCATTCCAACTCTATGCTCTATTGATAGTATGTCAAAACGTGTGTTATGTTCTATCTTATTTTTAAAAAACGTGCATATATATAAAATTAACTCCTGTTAAATAATTATGACAAAAAGACAAGCACCTACTGTAGGTTGGATCAGACAAGGACTGGGATGTGCTCTGGCTATTGGGTGTTAAACATTTGGTAATTTTTCACTAGACTTGGAGAAACCCGCTACATTTGTCCTTTAGAAGCAAGGAATCTTGTGCATGCACTGTCCCACAGACAGGATAGCACATACTATGGTCTTTGATATACCAATTCACTGAGGTGCTTCAATCCTATGGCTGAGCTAGATCCTAACCAGAAGTCGGCATAGTAACCTTACACCTCTGTACTGAGGGCGGAGAATGCATGAGAGTCAATACCGGGATTTGAACCCTTTACAAAACAGCCTTATGTCTGATGGCTTAATGACTACACCACCGAAGTCAGTACCCACACAGTAAACTACCTGAATGAACATATTCCCAGCAGGTGCTAAGTTCAGAGAAATAAGATAAGTGTTTAGCTCCTACTCACCATCCTCAATAAAAGAGACTTTGTTCTAGAACAAATAAACAGAGGTCTCATGTTCTTAGCTGCCATTGTTTCTAATCAAAACCCAACCATGCTTCATTTCATAGCTAGATCTTTATGTTTATTCATCTTTCAGGCACTCTTCACACCATTATAAAACAGATTACTGTTTATTTAAAGGTGCAGTTCATGTATGAACGAAGGTCAGAACTTGGTCTTAAAACAATGGGTGTGTCTATAAACCAGTGCGTGTAATAGGATGGAAAATATGGTATAAGTAACAAACAAGGCTTATTACATGTGCTGTTAAAGGCACTGGTCCGAAAACCCCTCAATAGGAAGGAAATGTTTTATTTAACGACACACTCAACACATTTTATTTACGATTATACGGCATCAGACATATGGTTACGGACCACAAAGATAATGAGGGAGGAAACCCGCTGTCGCCACTATATGCACTACTCTTTTCGATTAGCAGTAAGGGATCTTTTATATAAACCATCCCATAGACAGGATAGCACATACCACGGCCTTTGATGTACCCTCAATAGACACACACACACACACCATTGGTGTTTCCCATTCCAACTGTATGCTCTACTGATGGTATGTCAAAACTTGTGTTATGTTCTATCTTATTTTTAAAAAACATGCATATTTAAAACAAATTCCTGTTAAATAATAATGACAAAAGGACAAGCACCTACTGTAGGTTGGAGTGACAAGGACTGGGATGTGCAGGTAGACAACAAATGAAGTTGAAAGATAAGAGGTGCTGGATTGCAGGGTTTGAACTTAAGAATTTGACTAGCAAGGAAATTTAAAAATAAAACAGCTGTGGGTGAAACGGCCAACTGGCAGCAATTTAAAGCCTGACCACAGCAATGTTTTTAAAATGATGTTTGCAGCAAATAAATAAGACTGAAAGGTTATTATTTTGCTGTATAGTATGTAGACATATTTTAAATGTGCTAATGTTATACACTGGCAGATAATGTACACCAGACCTAAACATTCTGCCATCAGTCAGGAGCTTTAACAATGGCATTTTTGTGCCATCGATGCTCCCGACCTACAGTGCCATTGTTAAGTTCAAGCCCTGGATTAGAAAGAAATGAGATGGGAATCAAAAGAAAAAAAGGATAAAGAGATGTGGGATTAAAAATAATAATGAGTAGTCGGTAATCAGGAGGCAGCTGTGGGATTATCGGAGGGGGGGGGGCGAATTTAGTTCCAGGTGCTTGCATCACAGGATCGAACCACCTCAGTGGATATATTCAACTGATTGGGGTTTTTCTCGTTCCAACCAGTGCACCACAAATAGTCAAGGATGTGGTATGTGCTTTCCTGTCTGTGGGAAAGTGCATATAAAAGATCCCTTGCTGCATTAGGAAAAGATGTAGCGGGTTTTCTCTGATGACTATGTGTTAGAATTACCAAATGTCTGACATTGAATAGCCGATGATTAATTAATCAATGTGCTCTAGTGGTGTAGTGAAACAAAACAAACTTTTTAATTTTCCCACAGACAGACAATGAATGAATGAGTGAATGAATAAGTGAATGAATGAATGAAAGAATGAGCGAGCAAGCGAACAAATGAATGAATGAACAAACAAATAAACAAACGAATGTTTAACACCCAAGCATAAAAAATACATTGGCTATTGGTGTCAAAGAAAGGTAAATTATATACGAATCAACTGATGATAAATATCAATATAAAATGCAAAAGTTAAATTAAAACACAGTGTAAAAAGCTGTGCAAAAGGATATTTCCAATAGTAAGGACAGTACATACTATGGCCTTTGATATTCCTGTTGTAGAGCAATGGTGGAGAAAGGTGAGGGAAAAAACGTTACTCCTCAGGTGAGTGCTCTATCTTCCTCTTCGTCTCTTTAACTTATTTCCGTGTTTATAATTCAATTAAGGTTCAAGCATGTTGTCCTGGGCACACACATCAGCTATTTGGGCTGTCTGTCCAGGACAGTGGGTTGGTGGTTAGTGGTTAGTGAGAAAGAAGAGGGTGCAGTGGTTTTACATCTACCCATTGAGTCTTTAAACTCGCTCTGTAGGGGTAACGAAAAGGCAGATGTTGCTGCCAAGTCTGCTTTGAACTTGCCCCGTGTCCATGTTGGTGTCCCCTACAGTGATTTTAAATTTCATATTAACCAATATATCTTTTCGAGTTGGCAAGATGATTGGGACGGTGCGGTTGCGAATAAGCTTCATTCTGTCAAGGCAGTCCTGGGAGAGTGGCAGTCATCCTACAGGCGGTGCAGGAAGGATGAAGTAGTCTTATGCCGTGCCCGCATCGGCCATACATATTTGACGCATTCATTTATTTTAAAGAAGGATCCTCCTCCTCAGTGTGAACACTGTCAGTGTACACTGACTGTGCGGCACATTTTGGTGGAGTGTGATCATCTCAAGCCGACAAGAAATGATATATTTGGCAACAGAAATGTTTTCGAATCGTTTAAATTCCATCCAATGTTAATTGTAAAGTTTTTAAAACACTTTGACTTCTATACAAAATTTTAAGATATACTTAACTTGATTTTATATATTGTATTATACCCCCCACCCCCCACCCCCCACCCCCACAGCTCCTTACACTGTGGTTTTACATGAGTCTATATAAATATGTTCATATACTTACCATTTGTGACACCCAATAGCCAATATGTATTTTTGTGCTGGGGTGTCGTTAAACAAACATTCAATCAATCAATTAAACTCGCTCT